>NC_044501.1:36227989-36232989 GCF_902362185.1 Chanos chanos | reverse complement strand
AATCTATTACAAGACTCACAGAGGTGACCTCTATTAAAAGCTATTATCAGACCTAATGTAGATTTTTACTGTGGGATGTAAGTGCTTTCACTGTGGACTGACTGCTTGTTGATTGGTTGGTTTCTTGTACTTGCGGCTGTTAATCAGATTATGCCAACCAATATGCCGCCATGCTACATGGTACCCCAAATATTTACAAACACGTCTGATGCACTGGTGACACATCCTTTATTTGGGTATTTATCTCTCTCCCTCCCTCTCTGTCTCTCTCTCTTGTCCTCTCTATCTCTCTCTCTCTCACACCGACACGCACGCACACACACACACACACACACACACACACACACACAGACACAGACACGCACACACAGATACACGCACAGTAATATTTCATATATATCACTGTCAGGTCTAAGGTGTGTCACTTAATCACCCTCCATTCGTCACCTTCTTCACCCTCAATTCCGTGTGTTTGTTTTTAGCTACGGGGCCCTGGCAAGCGGGCCCTTCGCTGCCGAGGCCATCGCTATACGGCCAGTTTCCATGGCAACGGGGAGGGGTTGCCGAGGCGTTGCCCTGTTACCGTAGAGACCGCTCCCTCAGACAGAGAGTGGCTTAATTACCGTTGGCTGCGGTGGCGTGCTGGGGAGCTGGACTCTGGCTGGCAGGGCCACTGGCCTCCCACTGCATCTCAGAGCACATCACCATGCCCCCTCCCACCACATTTTACTGGACAAGTCTCTCACTGTTTCCCCTCAGTCTCTCACACGCTCTCTCTCTCTCTTTCTCTCTCTCTCTGACTCTCTCTCTCTCTCTCTCTGACTCCCTCTCACTCGTTGCCCTTATTCTAGTCACTATGCATTTAAAAAGTCTGCTCTTCACACTGTGAGTATAAATAATGCTAGATGAAAATATAAGCTAAAACAGAGAGAGAGAGAGAGAGAGAGGAATTGGAGGGATGAAGGCTCAGGGAAGCTCCTTGCTGGGTGAAGAGAGTAAATTCCACAAATATGTGAAATATCGCTCAGGCTGCCAGAATTAAGTCAAATTATAGCTGCCAGCCTCATGAATCAGTCTGGCCTCGGAACAGGAGCTGTGATGGAGAGATAGAGGACACACACACACACACGCAGACACACACACGCGCAGACACACTGTGATACTCAGAGTTACATAATGACTGCATGACGTGTGTGTGTGTGTGTGAGTACATGTGTGTGTTGAATGATGGTTTGCTGTGGTACGACCATATGTTTGGGTGTGTGTACTCATGCGTGACACAAAATGATGTAAATCGTCATGTTTAAAAGACCATTTGCTTTGCATGGGTGTCTTTGCGCGGGTATTTCTGTTTGCGCATGTTAGAAAACATCTGTGTTTATGGCGGTATTTAGGCTCATGTGAAAGCAGATGTCATTCTGGTGGCAGGTGTGTGTGTGACCATAATTGACCCATTAAAAAAAGGCTGTGCACTTACAGGCTCTGTGTTATGAGGAGTGTTTTAACTAAATTCATCCTTTATTCAAGATTTCCTTTTTTTCCCCTGTAAAGACAGGGTCATGACCTTTTTTTGTGTGTTAAAGTTAGCATCTGTGACCTTGCGTATAATCCTTGTGTGTACGTATGTCTGCGCACTCAGTCTGTTATCGCTCCGTGTTGGATTTTTCACCATGACTTGACTGTGGACTTCACCAAAGAAACCGCACTGAATTTAGCACACAACACAACAACACACCGCATTAAAACGGAGGGCAGATTTTTCTCCTAACTTTTTCCCCCATGAGATGTCTGCAAGAATTGGACACTTATTCAAGCTGGATTGGAGCGAAACGGGCGAAATCGTCCTCCACCGAACGTAGCCTTTATCTACGCGGCACAAAGTGTTTTGTCTTGAGCTGTGCTCCGCGCTCGCTGCTCCGTTTTCGTTTCGTTCCGCCGGCCGACCAAACCGCTGCCTCGCGTCCGTCGCTGGATGCTCAGCGTTGGCATCGCTGGTTATGCTGGGAGGGCTGGCATCGTTTTTTTTTTTTTTTTTTTTCTTTGCGTCGTTGCCGCCGCTGCTGCTGCCGCGCCCGGCGCTTGTGGTGATTTGGGCAGAAACAGAGCGCGTTTTTTTCGCTCCGATGCCCCGATCTGCCCCCTGCCTGAATGCCAACACCACTGCTCCATAATCAGCACTGATCAGTGTCATTAATTAAGCAAGACGCTGTCATTAGCCAGTGTGTGTGCGTGCGTGTGTGTGGATGTGTGTGGATATGTGCATGTATATGTGCTCGTGTGTGTGTGTGTTTGCATTGTGTTTGCTAAGAGACACAATATGATTGGATCCTAAGGATGCCGACAGAGACACACTGAATTGGACATTGCCTTGAAGACAGCGTGGCATTATCCTGCAAATTACTGCGCCGAGGGGAGTGTGTCAATTCTCTTTTTGAGTGGGAGGGTTGATTTTGGGGCATTTGCACACACACACATGCACACACAGGCACACACACACACGCACGCACACTCACACACGCCCTAAGGCTAGCTTACTGGGATGTCCAACTGAGGTTGTGTTTAGAAGATATTCCTCCTGCTCTGCACTGTGGGTCTCTTTGATATCGTTCCCATGAGATAGAGAAGAGAGAGAGAGAGAGAGAGGGAGGCAAAGATGAAAGGAGTGCAAAAGAGAGAGGGAGGGAGGGAGGGAGGGAGGGAGGAATATAGGGAAGCCTCAGTGCTGGTGCAGTTCTCCCATCCCTCTTTGTATCGGTGCTTGCGTCATCTGAAACGCGTTAGCGTGGGCTCTCCCCACCTCGTTTGACTAGCTCTGTGTGTGCTCTCTCTCAACAGACAGGAGAGGAGAGGAGAGGAAGAAGTTTTACCACATTTCCCAGAAAGAAAATCCCAGTGTTACTGTGCACATGTTAGCGTCTCTCTCTCTCTCTCTCTCTCTCTCTCTCTCTCTCTCTCTCCCCCTCTCTCTCTCTCTCTCTCACACACACACACACACACATCTCTAAATTAAATAAACATACAGAGCCATCTATAATATATGAAGGACTCTTTTGGGATTTCCTGCCAGGCCCAGGGGCAAAACTGCAGCCTGCATACACACACACACACACACACGCTGCATAAATACAGTGATTGATTTATCTTAGCTGCTGATCATGATGATGACTAAAATCCACCTTTAGGGTTTAACATGGAACAGCAGATATTTATGACCCAACACACACACACACACACACACATACACACACACACCTCTCTCTATCATCTCCTAATGTGTTCCCACTTTTCTCATTTTCCTCTCTAACTGCCCCTCACTCTCTCAGTTCTGCCCTGCGTCCTCTTCTCTCATTTCATTATTTTCTAATATTCATAATCCTGTTGATCTCCTCCCCCTCTCTCTCTGTAACGCGCCACTGTCATGTTATTAAAGAATGTGTAGTGATGGGGCCGTGGCTTTGATTCTGTCGCCAACAGATATGATGAATTTGCATCTGTTGCATCCGCCTGCTGTTGAATATTAAAAAGGGGCTGAGATGAAACCATGGCAACAACCCTGTCTTTGGGGGTGCAGTGTGGTGCCTTTTTTTTTTTTTTTTGCAATAAAATAGAAAATAAAACAGAAAGAAAACCTCAGTTGTCACAGGTGCACTGTGATTTGTCTCTGACAACTAATCTTGCATGCACCCATCCCAACACACACACACACACACACACACAGGGTCTCTGTATTATCTCGGTTTCTTCTGAAAAACTGAAATGTAAACTGAAACATGTCGGAAACATAACTGCTGTAAGCTACTGCACTAGTTCAAGTTAGTGTGTTACTATGATAGATTAGGTCACTGTGATGATGTAAGACACTGTGATGTTGTAAGACACTGTGTGTTTAGTAAACTAGACATTCAGATCTATTCATGCACACACGCACACACACACACACACACACTTTCCCTCATTCACAATGTCCTCTGCATTCTCCGTCTGTCTGGACTGAGTAACAAGGAGTGTAGCAGTGTAGCCACACACACACACACACACACACACACACACAGAGCCTGTGTTGTAGAGGAAGACTGAGCGTTAGTTGACTGGCAGTGATTAATGGTCTCTTGGCTGTCTAATTAGCCTGGTGTTCTCTAGCAGTGGTGGACGTTTGCTGACCTCCTCGCCTGCCGGTCCGGAACCCCTCGCTCCTGCCCAAATTAAAGCCCTGTAAATATTTGCTTTTAACTCTTCACATTGTATTGTTTCCAATTTTGTGCTCCGATGGGCCGCAACCTCACAGCTTTGCACCCCCCCCCCCCCCCCCCCCCCATCCACACACACACATCCACACACACATCCACATCAACAATCATCCCATATCTCTCTCTCTTTCTCTCTCTCTCAGTGTTGTGGTGTAGTTGGCACACACTCTGAAGTGGAGGGCAGCCAGTGGATGTTGTGGTATTAATGTGGGGAGTGAGGAAGAGCTGGGGGGGATGGAGGGGTGGGGGGTGGGGGTTAAGGAAGAGGGGGATGAAGTTTGGGGAGCAGACAGCGAATGAATAGTCGACAGAGGAAAAAGCCCCAAAAGCTCAACAAGTCCAATGAATAGAGCATACATCTCTCTCTCTCTCTCTCTCTCTTGCCAACATCTCGGCCTGTCTGTGATTTTCTCTTGTTTGGTGGGGGAGTAAGGGATAAAGAAGCAGATGATTACTGTCCCTCCAGACTCTTTCTGTGTTGCTCTCTCTCTCTCTCTTTCTCTCTCTCTCTCTCTGTCTCTCTCTCTCTCTCGATCCTTCCATCTCTTCCATTTTTGTTTTTTTTTGTTTTTTTGGTTTTTTTTGCTCATGGCTCGTTTGGAACCCCACGTTGAGCCTTTTGCTGCTCTTCGGTGATGGGAGGACAGAGAAAAGGGAGGATTTGTGAAAAAGACAAGAGTGACAGTGTGTGAACAGCGGTTGACCTGCCCGGTGGCTGACGCGTTATCTGGAGCCCGTCTCTCTCCTGTCATC
>NC_044501.1:36220489-36222989 GCF_902362185.1 Chanos chanos | reverse complement strand
CGGTGAGTTTCAACACGACATAGTACGGGATAGAACGGAGTACTGCACAGGTTTATTACTACGGTACAGCGGAGTACAACACATAACGATAGAAGATGACAGAGCACCAATTGACCGCAGGATAGTACGCTCGGCAACATCAGAACCTTGTACGACACGAGTACAGCAAAATACAAAACAATGTAGCACCATATACAACAGCGTAGCACAGTGCAATTTAAAACATTACAGCCTAACACACTGTAGTACGACATAGTACGATACAGATCAGAATACCATAGCACTGCAGAATATATCAACCATCTGCTGAATACAGAATAGTACGACGAAGCACAATCTAGGCCAATAGAAAATAGTACAACACAGTCCAGAACTGTCCAAACGGGTACAGCACAAGAATTCATCATGGTAAGTTATAGTCAAGCACAAGCAAAAAGTATATCCACGGAACAGGTTTTACATAACAGATTAGCATAATTCAACTCAGCTCACCAAAGTACACGTTATGTAATTTTACAAAGTACAAGATAGTACAGACCGCAGAATGGCACTAGCCTGATGAGTTTAGTCAAGGAACCGCGTAACACAGGACAACATAGCCCAGAGCATCAAAGGGGTGTAATAAGAAGCAGGATTTCCCAGTTAGCTGATTAATATGAAGTCAGACGTCTACGCTGTTCAACGGGAGCGTTTCTGTGGGTTTTTTTTTTTTTTTTAAACGCGTAAAACCCCAGAAGCTCACACGTCGGCCACACAGCGTAGCATAACGCGTAACGTTGCCTAGCGTATCCACACCCAGCAGATCTCAGAAGGAATAATAATATCTATGCTAATATGATTTAAAAATCCAAATAAGTATTCGGATTTATGGAGGAGATTCCACGTACCGAAAGGATTCCCGCATCCGTCCTATTTTCTTGAACGTGTGCCTTGCGTTTAATACAGTATCCGCAACTTTATGTGAACCTTTAGCGTTGTTGTTGATGGTTTTGCCGTGTAGCTTATTGCAGTTAGGATTACAACTCTGGGTGGAGAAGCTCATCCTAGATTTGGGGCTGAATCTGAACAGAGGAGTCAAAACAACCGAGGGAATCGCTTTCTCTGTAACGGAAAACACAGTTTTCTGCCAAAAAAAAAAAGTTAAATTGAGTATATATATATATATATATATATATATATAAAAAAAATAACCATTGAAATGGCTAACAGACTTTTGGGACAGAGGTAATACCTTTTTACATTTCTCTTTTTCTCCCCAAATTCCAATTCATTTGACTTTTTTTTTTCAAAGAAAGTGAGGCAGGCAGCAACTCTCTGAGGATCTAGGCTGTTCATTTGCAGGGTTGTGTTTTGTTTTCCTTTAGTAATTAAGACTCCCTCGTCAGTAACCCCATGTTGCCAGGGAGGCAAATTATCAATATCACCAACAATTTGCAGTCTGGCTTCTATTTCTCTCTCAGGTTTTTTTTTTTTTTTTTCCCCCCCACTTTGTTTCCATGAACATGCCGCAGTGATTTTAAATCGAGAAAAAAAAAAAAAAAAATGCCACAAACCTCTGCTATTTTCACTAACTCCACAAATCCATTCAGGGAATTTAAATACTGAACAATGGGACAGATTGAGATTTTTCAACCTGTTGTTATTTCAGTATGTGAGTGATTAATTATTTTCAACGGCTCGTCGGCCACAGGATTGAGCGCTATATAGAGCTCTTGACTTCTTATTTATTTATTTATTTATTTATTTATTTTTTTTTTTTTTGGTCACAGATGTTAAACGGTAAAGGCCTGAGATAATTAAAAAAAAAATAATCATAGTGGGAACGGATCCACAGACTGAATTCTGGGAAAATGTCACTATTACACACACCTACACACACACACACACACACACACACACTCACCTTTACTGGTACACAACACTTCTGCGAGAAAAGTATAAATCTCTTGGGATCTCAGGTGTGAACAGGGCTTGTGTGTGTGTGTGTGTGCGTGTGTGTGCGTGTGTGTGTGTGTGTGTGTGTGCGCGTGTGTGTGTGCGCGCGTGTGTGTATGCATTACCTGAGATCGGTCTCACACCTGCCTTCAACCTGGGGCCAGTACTTCTTCCTATGACATCAGCAGAGTGGTCATCATCCAGTCCTCACAACTCTATGTTCAAGTCCCTCTGCTGTGTGTCTCTGCCCCCTCTCCCAAATCCACCAATTCCCAAACATCTAAATCCTCAAATGCCACCAAATCCTCAGGGTGTCTCCAGCCCTTACAGGGCCAGTGTCCAAACTCAGAGGTGAAAAGCCATTTGCAATAAAATCTCATAGCCTTTTTTACACCAGTTTTACCCCCATACATATATATAGTGGATCAGATTGTTACTTTGCAGTGAATAAGTTTTAACGAACTATGTTTCACCCCCAATACAATGGTTTTAAGGGTTTAGCTGTCTAGAATGTTTATATCTACACATCAGCTCGACAGTATAGAGCTAAAGGGAGTAGATGTGC
>NC_044501.1:36197989-36210489 GCF_902362185.1 Chanos chanos | reverse complement strand
GTCTTTTATGAGCTGAAGGCTGGGTTGGATCCTTTGCTGAACCAGTCATCATATCGATCTCAAAGGTTCATTTATCCAGAAATATGCTCACCCCCCAAAACGACGCTGTACCGGCGTTTGCGTATATTAAAAAAACAAACAAACAAACAAACCAACGAATGAAAAAAAAAAAGTCTCTGACTCATCACACGCATGACGTTCGACGTTGAGGTCGGTGCATCGGCTGCCGCACGTGCTGAAGTGGTCAGGACAGACGAGGATGGCGTGATTAAGAAAAAGAGTGGCTGGCGGGGGGGGGGGGGGGGGGGGGGTCGGCGAAGGATGAAGATTAGAATGAAAGACAAGGTCTCTGTGCTTGGGTCAGGTGTTGAAGAGGATTGTTGTTGATGACTTGGTTCTGTGTTAAGCCATAAGGACGGAGAGAGACAGAGAGGGCGAGAGATAGAAAAAGAGAGAGAGAGAGAAAGAGAGAGGGATTGATTTTTCCCTGAAGAGGAGGAGGGAGGCTGTGACGCCTGAGCGCGCTGTGTGTGTGTGTGTGTGTGTGTGTGTGTGTGTGTGTGTGTGTGTGCGTCAGTCGTGGTAAGAGTGTATTGCTTTGTACGCGTGTCCACCTGAGCCCTTTGTATTACTTACAGAGAAGGCATGTTTCATTGTCTCATGTTAATATCAACACACACACACACACACTCTCCTACACACACACACACACACACACACACACACAAACAAACACACACACACACAAACACATAAGAACATTTGGATTATCTCTCTCTCTCTCTGTTTCTTTGTTTTTCGCATACACTCACACACGCACATGCACACACACACAGACACATACAAGCACATGTCATATCATCTTTCTTTCACCTTTCTTTCACTTTCTTGGTGTTTTTCACACCCATCCAGCCTCCCCCACACACACGCACGCACACACACACACAAATAAACCTCCTAATCTCTCAGGTACGACATATGGGCTGTGTAGTAAATTGTATTACAAGGTATGACAATGAAATTCCATGAGTGCAATGTCAGTCAGTTTGTCACTCCACATGACACCTATAGCTCACACCGTATGATCCATATAGCAATATAACACATTCTGTTGACTCCAGTCTGTTCAGAGACCCTCATCTTTATCTCAACCATTCCCTTATGAGTGCAATGATGTGTCAGCTCTGTAATTTGAGGAGACTAAAGTCATTATTCACACGAAACAGCCAAAATGTCATAAATAATTCATATTCTTCACCCTCCCCCCACCTTTTAAAAACCATAAAAGCTATTACAAACACGGTTAACCCAAAATTACCCCGTCATCAGCGCTCCTTAGCGCATTTCTATCGAGAATTGACATTTTCCAAAAGGTTTCTGCAGGGAGCTCGCTGACTCTCTCAGTCACTGGAGTGTAGGCAAACTCTCTCCAAGTGAAGTCAGAACCCTGATTCAGTGTGACTGTAATGCCGCCCTTTATCTGCATATCCAGGCCTCTCTAGGCCAGAGCTTAGGGAACGAGAAGTCCCGTCAATGTCAAGCTTAGAGAGAGAGAGAGAAAGAGAGAGAGAGAGAGAAAGAGAGAGAGAGGGAGAGAGAAAAGAATACGGGGGGAACTTGTAGAATAAACTCGTCTCTACGTGCTCTCCACGACTCAGACTTCCTCCCGAGGTTGTACCGCCGCTGTTATTCCGCAAACGTTCAGGACACAGTCGAGCGATTAAAGCAACGCCTTTGATTGGAAGCGCGAGTCCGGGAATCGGCATTACGAACAAAAAAAACCAACAACGCGTAGTACGCGATACATTAATACGGAGTACGGCACGGCGTTCCTCTCGGACCGGGAAGCGTTTAATACCGTCAGAGGCAAAGAAGGAAAAAAGAAAAAGTCACTTGAAACTGAGACAAAATCTTGTCCTTGCAGGAGCAAATGAGGTTTGTGACCAAGAAGTGCCCACAGGGCCACCAGCAGGAGCCAGATACAGCGCAACCGGCCGCTGAATGGGACTAAATCAATATCTCGGGACGCTTTATCAGGGAATTGAACCTACAGTCTTACTGTTTCTGGTGTGAAGCCCCTTACCGGTTGAGCTGTTGCCATTTATTGAGCAAAGAGGGTTTTTTTTTTTTTTTTGCATCAAATTCACAGCCCTAATCTAAAAGGTAGAGTCAGAAAAAACGAGTTCCAATACTTAGGCCTTTTCCAGTTTCAAACTCTTTACCGTGTTCAAAATCCGAAAAAAAAAAAAAACTGTCAGCACCTGCCAGCTTGCTACTAACAGTGGGTCATGACGACTCTTACGCTAGCTTCCCTCTAACTCGCTTGTTCTAGCATAATCCTAAAGTGAGTGACGTTGTGTCCGGTTGCTATGGTAACTTCATATGCGGAGTCACCTGAATGCGGACTCTAAGACACACACACACACACACACTTTTAGCATTGCAGTTCCTTCCCAGTATAGAAATGAACTGAATTTCTCCGTGGCCTGCTGTTACATTCGCTTTTAGCTCAGGTAAGCTGAGAGAACTCAGTTCCCCTCAGGTGTGTTCAGTCTATTCACTTTTAGTTCAGGAACTCTCAGGAGAGCCAGTTTCCTCAGTGGTGTTGAGTTTATTCACTTTTAGCACTGGTTCACTCAGTTAAGTCAGTTTATTCAGTAGCATTGAACGCATTCAATGAAATATTGTGGTCGACTCAGCAACCTTGGGAATCGAGAGGCCAGTCAGACAGTTAAAAAAATGATCTGGGACATATGGAAACTGAATGAATAGGAGATTAATTTTAAAGAGAGATGAGTTTATTGGTGTCACAGCGCAGTCTGAATGCTCAAAAAAAAAACAAAAAAACCCCCGATCTTGTGTCTATGAGAAGCTGGAGATGTTTAAAATGAACTTGAAGGAAGACACATGCCGCAGAATGCCGCTGAAAAGACTTTGTCCCGTCTTATCTTCCTTTCTCCACAGTCTCGCCGGTTTTATTGCGTTTTGCGCCCCGTCAGTGGCTCATAGCTCACTGAAAATTGACTTCCGAGGTGAATATTTTCTGCGAAGTAATACTTGGGAGTCTAGCCCTCCGCCGCGATAGATAGACGGCACTCCAGTCGTATACCGCTCTAAATTTCCGCTTCTCTAGACAAACATTGCTTTTCTCGGGGCCCTAATTCCCTCATCTCTACGCGGGCAACAGCAGCGCAGGAGTTGTTCTGTTTGTCATCGCTGCAGATGCTCAACGCTCGCAAACACTCTCTGTCGTTTTCCGTGCCTGTTGATCGGTGGATGCAGGCCGCGGCGCGTGTGCCTGTGTGCCTTTGTGTGTGTGTGTGTGTGTGTGTGTGTGTGTGTGTATGTGTGTATTCTGTCCCTTTCATGCTGAGCCTGATGAAGATGCTCAGCTTGAGAGAGCTACAGATTGATCACGTTCCCTGACACGTAACTCGCCTCTCCTGTTCCCTCCATCTCTCTTTTCCTTTCTTTCTCTCGTTCTCTTTTATGTTCCTCTCTCTCTCTCTCTCTCTCTCTCTCTCTATCTCACATGGCCACTGTCATATTACCTCTTTCTTCTCCATTCATTCTGGGTTTTTTTTTCTCGTTCTCCTTTCTTTTTCCTTTTTTTGTTTTCATTTTCTCACCTGCACTTACCTTTATCCAAAAGAAAATGCTTCCAATTCTGCACCCCCCCCACCCTCTTTCTCCCCCTCCTCTTATGTTTCTCTCTATCTCTCTCTCTCAGCGGTGTAGTGTATAAATTGTGAATAGGGCCATTAGGAGGTGCAGGCAGGAGGAGACTGGCAGAGGGAGAGGTAAAAAAAAAAAAAGGAGAGGGAAAAGGAATAGAGGAGCGTGTGGCCGACATGGGACAGCACGGAGAATGATCAGTAGTGCTGTCAGCTCTTCCTGGGCCACATCTGAAACCTCTTAGTGTGCGTGTCAGCTCAGCCTTGACTCCACACCTTTCCCTCCAGCTGCCACTAAACACCCACAGTTCCCACAGACAGAGAGAGAGAGAGAGAGAGAGAGAGAGAGAGAGAGAAGAGAAAGAAGACGGCTCTGCACCTCATCATCGCCTATTCCTGCGCCCGAGCTTGAAAAATATGCTTGCTGTGTTTTTGAGTCTGTCAGGTAGTCTGTCTGAAATGTGTGTGTGTGTGTGTGTGTGTGTGTGTGCGCGTGTGCGCGCGTACGTGCCTGTCTGCATACGCATACCTGTTTGTGCATACATGTGCCTGTGTTTTTCTGCCTCGGAGTTAGGAGGAGGAGGGGGGGGGGTACCAGACTTGTCCTCTTTATGTCAAGTCTCTGACTGAGAACTCCGTTCGAAAACAAAGGAGACGCAACAGTAGAACCTCAAAACTGGAACAGCATCCAGAACTATAGAGCCGGCCGCAAGTAGAACCGGAGAGCTCCTTTTGCGAATAGAGTGGCAATCAGAATAAGAGGAATATATTACAACTAAGATTGGCTATGTCCAAAGAGCCGCCCCCCCCCCCGCGTTAAAAAAAGGGCCGGTTTGAAAGGAACCGTGCGCTTTCGGGGCAAAGCGGACGGAGGAATCTTTTGACGAGGGGCAAAAAAAAAAAAAAAAAAGAACAATAGAGGGTGAATGAGCTCCGTCGAAAAGAAGCTGGAGTTGATTTTCAAGTGCAACTCATTCAAGTGTTGAGAGTCTCTTGCTTCATTAAAAAAAAAAAAAAAAAGAAAAGAAAAGAAAAAAAGGCGCGGCCATGCAAAAAAAAAAGCGAAGGCTGATAAGGACTTCAAAATGCTGAAAGAACAGGCATCCGTTTGCACCCAATGAAAATACCAGCGTCCACTTATGCTTTATATTTATTTTGTGTCAGAATGTGGGTTATTTAGTTTATCATTACAATGGAAATAAATTTAAAAAAAAAAAAGAGGAAGAAGGAATAAGAACAAATGGTCCTTTTGTAAAAACTCATTTACAATTGGAAATTTTCATAATTTTGTCATTCAAGCCGTTTACGACTGAAGAACCAACTCGAGCTTGAGGAATATAAATTGCGTGACTGGTTTCATAAACTCATCAACGAGAGGCATTAATCGTCCCTCCCAAACAGAAGCTGATAATCAGGAATGACGTCTCATTTATTTAGAAAACCTCTTTCACCTGTCAGTCAAAGCTGGCAAAGGTATTAAATGGTTTGTCTGAGGTTTTGATTGTGTTGCCGTGGGGTTAGCTCCCAACTAGCGCGGAATATTTTAAAAAGTGAAACTGGATTATGTTTCCCATTCAAAAGGAGCGCATCCCTTGTTTTCAAAGTGCAACAAGAATCATCTGTCTGCAAGGAAATATATTTTTCATAAATTATCAAATATATTAGAAATATATTTTAACTCTAGTGGATAGCAGGATATTCTTTATTTTAAAGTGAAAATGGAATGGTTTTCCTTTCTAAATGCGAATTTCGGGAATGCTCCTCAATTTCGTCTCCCTGGCTCACCGTTCTAGAAGCATCCGTGGCTTTGTGTGGTCTGTTTCCTGTGCTTTGGACGGCCTGGCGCGGAACCCGCGTGCCAGCCAAACGACGAGACACCTGGGTGCCAGGCCGGCGTTTTGGTACTGAATCCCAGCGTCGCCACTGCAGTCTCAGCAAGGGCCGGAGACCACCAGAAAAAAAGAGCCGCAGAGAAGAACACAGGCAATGTGCCTGAGGGGAAAACAGGCTAAAACTAGGCCAGTTTTGTGCGAGCATGTGTGTGTGTGTGTGTGTGTGTGTGAAGAATAAGATAGAGAGAGAGAGAGAGAGAGAGAGAGAGAGACAGAGCCCATATTCATATCATAAACATGTCGAGCGTTTGCGTGCGTTCTCGTAAGACCCGCGATGTGACGACCGTGAACACGGCGTAACGTTTCCGTTCCCACGGAACCGACGCACCTTAAAAGAGACCTTTTTGGAAGAAAAAAACAAAAAACAAAAACAAAACAAAAAAAAAACCCCACCGAAAACCCTATTTAGACTTAAGCTCTCTCTAGCAGTCACTCATCTGCATCCAATACCTACTTTAACCGCTTGTGCCGTGCTTTGGCATTAATACGAGCGGTCCAGTCTTTTATTAGAGAAAACTGCTTCAAAACCGCTTTTTTTCCCCCCCCGGGACTATTGATCAAAGCAGCTTCAGAATTCAGTGTGACTCTGAGTTTTATCTAGTTGAATCAATTCAACTATGTTTCTCGATACGGCTAATCAGATTGGCCTAAATTACAATGAATCTGTCATGATGGGGATGTGTTTAGACGGAGGAGAGAGAGGAGGGGTGGGGAAGAGGGGGGGGGGGGGGTGGCAGGGGAGCTGAAGACAGGCGAGGAGATGAGGGTCAGATTGGGACAGTGAGGACAAAGGAGTGTTTGGAGTTTTATGGGATTGTATGGGAGGATTTTTTTTTTTTTTTTGGTGTTTTGTGTGAGAATAACTCTTTTCTTTTTTTTCTTTTGTTGCGCACATACACAAACACAAAGAATGTGTGTGTGTGTGTGTGTGTGTGTGTGAGAGAGAGAGAGAGAGAGAGAGAGAGAGAGAGAGAGGGATAGAGAAAGAGAGAAGGCTAGTCTGAGTTTGGTATTTTTTGTGCTTTTACCAATCACTGGAATGAAAGAATGAATGGGCAAAGGCAGGAAAAGGGCAAGGATGGGGAAAAAAGATGAGAAAAGAGGATTTTCAAACAAGATAAAGTTCTTGTGTGTCTGATGTGTGTGTGTGTGTGTGTGTGTGTGTGTGTGTGTCCCAGTGTTTGTGTAAACTGGTATGTGTGTGTGCAGGCATGCGCGTGTGTGTGTGTGTAATAGTTATATAGGGAAATAAGTTGTGGAGGGCTTGTTTTTTTACGCTTGAGCTTCCCAGCCTCTCAGTCTCTGTAATTGATCCGGCTTAAAAAAAAAAAAAAGACAAAATCGTTTCAACCTTGCCATGCTATTTCAGAATGCCTGCAACTGAGAGGGAGAGAGAAAGAGAGAGAGAGAGAGAGAGAGAGATGGGGAGAGATGGGGAGAGATGGAGAGAGAGAGAGAGAGAGAGATGGGGAGAGATGGAGAGAGAAGAGAAAGAAGAACTGTTGAACTACAGGAGTGCAGAAAACTGGTGAGGGGGGGAAAGGGAGCAGAGTGACAGTGGAAAAAAAGATGAAAGAGAGAGAGAGAGAGAGGGGGGGGGGGGGGGGGGGAGAGAATGCTCAGAGCGCTAAAGAGGAGAAGGAGGAGGTTGAGGTGGAGGGATAGCGGGAGAGAATGAGAGAGAGAGCGAGAGAGAGAGAGAGAGAGAGAGATGGGAACAGAAATCCTGCTGAAAAATATAAAATCAAATAAACCAGTGTTGAGAACACAATGGCATCCAGAGAGACAAGCAAACAAAAGAAGGAGAGAGAGAGCAGATGAAGTCCCATTACAAGAGGCCAGGGAAGGAGAGATGAAGAGAGCGTAAAAGGAAAATAAAAAAAAAGAAAGAGAGAGATTTGAAAAGGAAAGGGGGAACAGAAGGGGGGTGGGGTGGGGGCTGGAATGAGAGGGTGAAAACCCAAACAAGAATAGTGCGCTTGTTTCGGGTGCTGTTGTCGTGAAACAGTGAAGATAGGGTGGTCTTTGTCATAAGAATACAGGCCTCTTCTGCCTCTCTCTCTCTTTTTCTCTTCTCTGTCTCTCTCTTTCATTCGTTCACTACGCGCCCCATCGTTTCTTATTTCTTTGCCCTCTTTCTCTCCCTCTTTCCTCTCTTTCGCATGAACAGATGTGAGACTCAAGATGCCACGAAAGAGAAACAACTTGAACGCACAAAACACAACCCATTAAAACCACTGAGATGCTGTAGTGCAGTGGGAAGACTGTTTTAAGGGCCTGGATCTGCCCTGTGTGTGTGTGTGTGTGTGTCTGTGTGTGTGTGTGTGTGTTCTTTTCTTTTCTTTTTTTTTTTTTGCCTTTTTCTCCTGGTGCCGAGCAGGTGACGGGAGAATTAAGTATTTAAGAGCAGCGTGGAAGTCACTGCGTACAGCGATGAAAGGAGGAGAGGAAGATCTCTCCGTTACGTCCGCGTACACCTAACTTAAAAACCCTCGCCTCAACGCGGCGTTAAAAACCCAGCGCGCCGACAATTACAGCCCTTACAGCTCTCGAAGTGTCGTCTCCAAAGCGAAGAGCGAACGCCGTCAGCCTTATCGTTCACACTTTTTTTACGCCAAAACACCAGTTACACACAGAGCACAATTCACTCTCGTTCTTAATTGTTCCTTTTCGCCCGTCGCCGTTGCGTTTTCGCCGTAAAACAACCGTACGGAGTGAAATTTGACGCATTCCGTTTGATCGAATGTTCCCTTTGTCTTGACGTAGCCGTTGTAGCCAGTGGAGTGTGTTTAAGTCTCCACTGACAGAACTGTTATTAGGTAAGAGCACAACGGTGATAAATTAAGGAAAGGGTCAAATTTGACCTCTCCTGTAATCACACACACACACACACACACGCACGTACACACACTTATTTACTCTGGCTTCTTCTGTTGGACCTCTTTATCACAGACACACTCTCCCTGTCTTTTCTTGTTCTTTTGTCTGTGGTGCACACACGTAAGAGGCAGACACAGGATCAGTAACCTTTGTCTGGAGATCCATACAGGCTAATCTATGCACATCTCGATTAGGGCGAGGGCTCATGGCACGAGATCTCTGGCTCAGGCTTCATCAGTGGCTATTCATCACTTTACACTGTCCACCAGAGAGGCAGACACACACACACACACACACATACTCACACACACACTCACACACACACATACACACAGGCACACAGAGACCTTGCCTTCTCTCTCTCTCTGTGTTTATCATTTTACATTGTCCACCAGGGACATAGACACAAACATACACACACACACACACACGCACACACACACACAAATGTAGACCCTACCTTCTCTCTCTGTGTATTCATCCCTTCCCACCTGAGACACAAAAACACACACACACACACATACAGGAAAACATACAAGAGAGAAAGAGAGAGAGAAAGAGAGCGAGAGAGACCCTGTGTTTCCTCTCTCTCCCTCTTTGTCACTTTATACTGTCTATGACATAGAAGCACACACACACACGCGCGCACACACACACCCTCCTCTCTCTCTCTCTCTCTCTCTCTCTCTCTCTCTCTCAACCATGGTGTTAGAAATGGAAAGGGAGTGGGTATGTCACATTGTATAATTCATCCATTTTACATCGCCATTTCATCCCAAATTTGACTCAATATCATTTTAATTATAATTCTCTTCAGTAACAGCCTGATATTCAGTGGCCTGTTCCCTCCCATTAATGTATATGTGATTATACAGAGAGATAATTCTAGTTTCTCCATAGTTTCTCCAGAAGCTTCCCCGTAACCACGCTCGCTCCATCCGCACTCCATTATCACGCCCTTTACATTAACCGCGTAGGAAACAGTATCCGTCTTTCCGGTTTTCTTTGACTCTATTTAAAGCCCCAAGCATTATCCAGCTGATTTTTCCCCCTCCATACCTTCACTGAGGGACGTGACTAGAATTACCAGACTTGAATTTTCTTACATTTAGTAAAGCAACTTATTTTTTTAATTTTTTTTTTCCTTCCCATATTCTCACATATCCAGACGTGATTCTGTGAAGAACTGGAAAATAACTGTAGCGCCTGCTCCCTCTTTTTCACATGTTCAAACACACACACACACACACACACATTCACACAAACACATATATATAAACCCGAACGCTCTCTTACAGGTTTACGTTGCACCGCGTCCTCTCGAACTAAAGTTAGTGAAATTTCGAACAAGGCCGAATGCGTCGAGGCGGCGCCGATCAAACATCGCGTGGATGCCTCACGCCGAGACTTCAACACGGTGTCGTTTTTAAGCCGCACAATGAGACGTATGGAGAAGAGAGCGGGGATGCGGGGAGAGGGAGCACTGAAGATGAATTGGAACGGGCCCCAATGCAATATACAAAAACACAGTAAAATACTTTTTTTTTTTTGTCCCAAGCCCGCTATTCTCAATACAGTCTGAATCAAAAAAGAGTGTCAGTCAGTCAAGCGCTGATGAATGGTCTCACTGTTCATCTTTTTTTTTTTTTTTCCCTCCTCGCTCAAATTCATCCGAACTTAATACTGTAAACCTGATCGTTTGAGTCTGAGATGGTCCATGTTTAGTGCAACCCAGTTGAGTGAGAAATGCTGTGTGGCCTCCAGCGCCAGACCCAGAAACACTTGGACCACCCTCTGAAAAGCATTAAAGTAACACAGAGACCACAACTGTCACATGACAACCCTGGCATTGTTGTTTCCAACGTCCTAATTGGCTGAAGGTAAATAATGGAGAGAGAAAGAGAGAGAGAGAGAGAGAAAGAGAATGGAGCGTGATGAATGGATTTGAAGCTAATTGAGAAGACACAAGCGATGGCTGTCCCGTTGTGGACTGGGGGAGTCGTTCTTCCCACCATCAGTGAGAAAAAAAAAAAGAAAAAAAAAGAAAAAAGAGGCACGTCTGAGCAGTAAACACAAGATTGGCTCTAATCACTCATTGTCTCTGTTCTGCATGAGAGGATCAGTAAGTTCCAATGGGCCCAACTATTACAGACAATGTGTGTTTGTGTGTGTGTGTGTGTGTGTGTGTGTGTGCGTGTGTGTGAGACTTTGTCATGTTTTCTCACCCTCCTGTTCTGGGTGTTTGTTGTTGCTGTTGTTGTTGTTGTTGTTGTTTGTTGTTTTCATATTCTCTTTCACTTTTTTTCATTATGTCTGCCTCAGCTCTCTCTTGGTTACACAGAATTTTTATTCAAAACTGTTCTCGCTCACTCGCCCTAACCGTCTGTTTTTGTTATAGTGTCTTAAATTTTTAATCTTATAGCTGCATTGCCTACACATGCATATGAAGCAAAGCATTTATGGGTTGCAATGCGTTGGAATGAGACAGAGAGAGAGAGAGAAAGAGAGAGATTTTTAGTACTCTTGCAGGACTTACTGTCTCTGTCAGAGCAGTTGACAGATTTGATCGGTGAAAGATCCATGGATCATATGGAGATAGATCAGGAGTGACATTTCTTATGTGTTTCTGTCAATCATATGTGTGTTTGTGCGTGTGTGTGCACTTCAAGCTTGAATGAGTGTGTATGTCTTTGACAGACTGGGTCTGTGAGGTCAGGTGTGCATGTGTATGTTTGTGTTTGTCTGTGTGTTTATTTTTGTGTATGTGTGTGTGTGTGTGTGTGTGGCTATAGTACTCTCAAGACATCAGGCAAGGTTCAGGTGGTGATCCGGTAGGATCCGGTAAGTCAGAATGTTACCGATATGTGTGTGTGTGTGTGTGTGTGTGTGTGTGTGTGTGTGTGTGTGTGCGTGCGTGTGTGTGCATGTGTGTGTGTGCATGTGTGTGTATGTGTGGCTGTGCATCGTGTTTCCATAGTAACAGTCAATAAGGTTGAGGCGCGGTGATGGAATTGCTGCTGTTGGAAGAGGGAGAGAGAGAGGAGAGAGGCAATCAAATTGATGCAGTTACCATAGCGACACACCATCACAGCTGCCTGTGCATCTGTACATGAGTTACTGATGTTGTATGCATGTGTAGTTATGTTTATGCGCACGCAGAGTTTGCATATAAGGGATAATGTGCATAATGTACATAATGAAAATACAATAGTGTTTAAGTAATGCCTTAATTAATACATTCATCTGTAGCATACTGCTTTCACGCCTCCATTTCATTTTCTTGTATAAAGCAGCTCCTGTTCACTCAAAGTGAGTGACCCCCCTGCCCCCCCCCCTCTCTTTCTTTCTCTCTCTCTCTCGCTCTCTCTCTCTCTCTTTCTCTTACTCTCTCTCTCTCTCTCTCTCTCTCTCTCTCTCTCTCTCTCTCTCCAGAGTTGTGTAACCTGTTCTCTTATATCTGCTCTTTTCATATGAATTGTGCTTGTTGTGTAGAGTAGGTCGCCCTTCTCTGTCAGTGTTCTCTTTGGAAAATTCAGCGTGGACCCAACCAGCGAAAAAGAAAGAAAGAAAAAAAAAAACCTCTCAGATAAACTTCCCGAAACTCAAGTCAATAACTCACTTTTTTTTTTTTTTTTTTTTTTTTTTTTTTTTTACACATTAGACTTTACACTTTTTTCCACACCTCTTCCACTCAGACAAACACCTCTGTTTCTCGCCCGTGTTTCCTCAGACATCCGTGACCGTAGGAAGAAGCCGGTGATGCTCTTTATCCACGGGGGCTCCTACATGGAAGGGACCGGAAACATGTTCGACGCCAGCGTCCTCGCAGCCTACGGCAACGTCATCGTGGTCACAATGAACTACCGACTGGGCGTGCTCGGTGAGTCACCTGTGTTTTCTCTCACACGCTCCAACGCAACAGTTTGTGAGGAGAAAGTAACTGCAAAAAAAAATGACGTTAAAGTGTTAATCTGAGCGTCAACTGAGGTTTATTTACTCTCATTGTACATCAGAATAAAGGTCACAAAATGAAGGGGTTTGATTGGTTCTTGAC
>NC_044501.1:36190489-36192989 GCF_902362185.1 Chanos chanos | reverse complement strand
GGCCCGGGTGATTGGGTATTCTCGAAGCGTTACGTGCAGGTTTGCTGCCAGCCGAGAGCGAACAGCACTGTGACTAATGTATTCCCGCCTAGGGTTTTGCCCAGTGTCCACATACATTTTTGTCCACTTTAGAGAGAGAGAGAGACAGAGAGAGAGACAGAGAGAGAGAGAAAGAGAGAGAGAGAGGGGGCAGGCAATGAAGGATGAGATGTTTGTCTTAAAAGTCAGATCGAATTCCATTTGTCATCCCCTCTCACTCTCTTACTGAATTGTTCACCAGTAATATCCCTCGTTCCAGTCCCGATTCTTTCTCTTCGTTTAACGCTCTGCTCTTTCTTCTCTGATATAATTAAAAGAGAAAAAAAAAGACAATGGGTAGCGCTAATTGGTTTAATGATGGCAGAAATACTCTACCCGGATGCACGGTGACAGATAATACTTGCCCGGGTTAAAGGTCACCGTGTGGCACAGATAGGCTTTTGTTCTCTTGAACGTGTGAATGTTTCGTTTGCAGGTTCAGAAGAAGAAAAAAAAAAAAAGAACCAGACAAGACAAAGAACTTCTCAAAGCTTTTTAATGTGGGAAGACGTTTCGATACAGCTATAGAGTACTCACTGGCTTAGTCTGTGTCATCACTAACATATGGCTCTCTCTCTCTCTGTGTGTGTGTGTGTGTACATACACGTACGTGTGTGTGGGCGTGTGAAAAAATAGCGAGAGGAAGAAGAGAGAGAGACAGAGAGAGAGAGAAAGAGAGAGAGAGAGAGACCTAGTTAAAGCCCTCTCTCAGTCTGGCAGTAAGGCTTTTTTTTTTTTTTTTGGCTGGGAGTTTGTGGTGGCAGCTTTCGTTCTGATCAGACTGCTTCTGCGACATGTTGAGATCCGTGTTTGTTTAATCGGTTTAAATTGAGATGAAAATGTTCCGTGCCGCACGTTACCTGCTGCTCAGCGCTCAGGCCTCCATCCAAAACCGTAGCACATCTGACACCCTCTCAAATACAGAGCACAGAAAACCGCAGTCTCGGATTCAACTCGGTATTCAAATCCAAATTCTCGTCCAGGCTGCTAGATTTTAAAGCGCTGTGACTTTGTTGTGAGAAAGAAAGGGCGGTATAAGACCTTTATATATATAGTATATATATATGTCCGTATAACAGCGAAAAACAATCTTTTCTTTCTTTCTTTCTTTCTTTCTTTCTTTCTTTCTTCCTATTTCTGTTTGGTGTGAAGTCTCTTGCAGCTCTGAGCACACACACACACATGTACACTCTTAGCCCCATGGCACCGGGTCTGTGTGTTGAGTATCCTCTGATTTCTTTTTGCTCTGCAGTTAACTTTCTAACATACATTTTAATAATGTATTAAACCACTCATGCATAATTCACTGTGGTGCTTAGAACTGGCACCTTATACCACATTATACTGCCCAAATTTGTGTCTGTGTGTGTGTGTGTGTGTGTGTGTGTGTGTGTGTTTCTGGCGCAAGCATATGTGTGTGTGTGCGTGTATGTGAATTTTGTCTGTGAGCACGTGAGCATACATGGGTGTGTGTGTGTATTAGTGCATTTTGTGCACATTTTGTACATGCTTGAGTGTGTGTGTGTGTGTGTGTGTGTATGTGTTTCTTGTGCCGGCGTCGGTGGTGTGTGTGTGTGTGTGTTTGTGTGTGTATGTGTTTCTTGTGCAGGCGTATGCATGTATGTGTGTGTGTGTGCGTGTGAATTTGGAGTGCACAGATGTGTGTTTATGCTTGCAGCGGATCCCTGTTAAGCAGGGGGAGGACGCGTATATCGTTTATCTTAAGTGTTAAGACTTGAGCCGTCAGTCACATCCTGTCACACGTTCCGACATAACACAGCGCGACACCTGTCACTGTTTTAGCAGAACGGCAGATTTGTCGTGACAGCGCTCTTTAGAAAGACGCGATGATGACAAAAGCAACGGTGAACGCTACATTAGTCACCAGCACCGCCGCTGCAGTCTCCACTTTGGCTTTACCGCGGCATTAGTACGCAGCGAAATTCTCAGAGTTGATTCTCCAGTAAAAAAGCAAAAGTGTTAAATATAGAGTTGAATTGACACTGTAAAAACCTGATTTAACACTATAGGAATCAGTTGCAAAAGAGAGTTGGTGTCACTGAGAAGTGTAGGAGGTTCAACTCGTGCTACAGAGTTATGAGACCAGTGGAGCAAGTAGATAACACTTTTTGGAGTTAATTTGGTGGGCAGCCGTAGTGTAAAGGTTAGAGAACCGGGCTTGTGACCGGTTCGAGTCCCAGGGCCGACAGCCACTTTACCCCAATGCCCCCCCCCCCCCGGCGCAAGGAATGCTGCCCACTGCTCCTGTGTCTAGTGTGTGTGTGTGTGTGTGTTCACTACCAGTGTGTTTGAATGGGTTAAAATGTAGAGAATAAATTCACTGCTCATTGTTCACAGTGCGTGTGTGTGCGATCACAGAGATTTACGTTTACATTTTTAACTATGCATAGAATTGTTTTAA
>NC_044501.1:36182989-36185489 GCF_902362185.1 Chanos chanos | reverse complement strand
CTGTATTAATCTGCCTTTGAGTGACACTTGCCAGACGAATCCTTGCCTGTCTTTGAAAGGGCTAGCATATTCCCAAAGATAAACATGTTTTATCACTGGCTAATGAGCATGTGTGAAGTCAAAATTGGACACTAAATACTTAAAGAATGGAAAATTGGTAACAGAAAAAAATTGAATATGAAGCTGCACTTTAAGCACTTTGACTCATCTTTACGAAAGACTTTAACAAACAAACAAACAAAAAGATATTTTTCTTGGACTGAAAGCATCTGATACAGTCAGTGACATGCTTTTTCATGGTTGAAACAAACTGTCCTTCCTATTTGGAAACTGAGTTTTCAAGTGGTGCTCTAGAAGTTCCTCAGCTTTGATTAGAGCAGCAGTTTCATCCAATCCTTTTACAGGCTTATACCAATTTCAGATGAACGTCGGCGTTAACAGTGAGCTGAACTATACTCACATTCACATATATCTCCAATATTCCATGCGGCCAGCAATTTTTTAAAAAAATTAAGGCTGGATTTAGCGCGTAAACCAAGATCTCTCCATGTTCCTTTACTTTGTCACCATTTTTGGTGATTAGGTTTTAAATAAAAAGATGTTGAAAGCCGTTTAAATTCTAGGCCTTATTCAAATACTAACACACTAACAAATACAGTTACAGCAAGTAATGCATTTGAAGAATGAGGCTTTTTTTTTCTTCTCATAATTACACTGTAGTGTGTGAGGAAGAGACGTGAACCAATTTTAAATGATGGCTGGAAGTTTCAGCGAAAGATTTTGATGGAGTAACAGATGTCATAATAACAGGACTGTTTGGGTGTACTCAAACTGCTACAGCCATTGTGTGTGTGTGTGTGTGTGTGTGTGTGTGTGTGTGTGTTTTTAACTCCAACTTCTGAAGAGCTTACGTCCTGGTCCCCAGGGTACTTATTCATTAGGTAGCTGTCATCTCCCTCTTCAGAGCCAACACTTTGTCATCCTTTTAAAAATTCCCCTTGTGGTGCTTAACCTGTGATTGGAGGACAGCACATACAAGATGGAGATGAGGGAAAATGGCTCAACAAATGCAATTGGTACATCTATTATTAACGCCGTCTGCTAAAACTTAGCACTCTGACTACCTGCTAGTTTCAGTTCCCCAAAGGCAATTGTGTTCGCTTTCCTTTCGGTGGGTGGAGGGGCGCGGATGTCAGATTCAGCGGGAGAAACGGAGAGCAAAGCCAATATCAAGGACACGCCGAGACTGGGACAAAAAAAATGGCCTTTTTCTGATGAAGGTCAATAATAAAACATGCAAATTTGAGTCACCTATGAGCATCATGAAACGCTTTTCTCAACACACACACCCCCCCCCCCCCCCTCTTTTTTTTTGGGGGGGGGGTAGTTTGTAGGGAAAAATGAGGATTGCTGGCACAGAATGTAGATGATGAGAAGCATTATAAAGTATAATGGGGAATTGACTGTTCCCTGTTCTCTAATGGGTCAATCCCAGAACGTGTTCACTCGTCCGTGTGGATCCAGACGCCCGATCGAGTCCTTTGAGGCGGAGCCGGTCGATTGGCCACCTGAGGGTAGACTTATCAAAGGTCACGACCTCAAACTGCTAGTTGGGCTCCATAAGCCTCTGAGTGGGATTAGCTGCTCTTTTCTTGGTGGTATATTTACAAACTAGCATGAGCTTAAAATCATCTTAAAAAAACAAAAAAAAGTCAAGAGAGTTGGATGAGGGATGGATGAGAGGTGGATGAGAGGTGGATGAGGGATGGATGAGAGGTGGATGAGAGGTGAATGAGAGATGGATGAGAGGTGGATGAGAGATGGATGAGAGATGGATGAGAGGTGGATGAGAGAAGGATGAGAGATGGATGAGAGAAGGATGAGAGGTGGATGAGAGATGGATGAGAGGTGGATGAGAGGTGGATGAGAGATGGATGAGAGGTGGATGAGAGGTGGATGAGAGGCGGATGAGAGAAGGATGAGAGGTGGATGAGAGGTGGATGAGAGATGGATGAGAGATGGATGAGAGGTGGATGAGAGATGGATGAGAGGTGGATGAGAGGCGGATGAGAGGTGGATGAGAGGTGGATGAGAGAAGGATGAGAGGTGGATGAGAGGTGGATGAGAGGTGGATGAGAGATGGATGAGAACTTTATAAGAGGTGGATGAGAGGTGGATGAGAGGTGGACGAGAGATGGATGAGAAGTTTATAAGAGGTGGATGAGAGATGGATGAGAGATGGATGAGAGGTGGATGAGAGATGGATGAGAGGTGGATGAGAGGCAGATGAGAGGTGGATGAGGGACGGATGAGAGGTGGATGAGAAATGGATGAAAGGTGGATGAGAGATGCAGGCACTCTTAAATATTGTGATTTTGACTGGTAGCAAGAAAACAAGAGATCATCCTCAACTGCAGGCAGCTGAGGCCTAAAGGTTAGAGAAACAGGCTTTGGACTGAAAGGTCACTGGTTCGATCCCTTCCCCAGTGCTTTCTGCGCC
>NC_044501.1:35962989-36177989 GCF_902362185.1 Chanos chanos | reverse complement strand
GCTGCCATGGTTTCCCTATCAGCTGCAGCAGTGCCTTGGGAGGGAACCCCAACACCTCAGCCAATCAGAATGCAGCACAGTCTAGCCCACACTGCACACTGGACACAGCAAAGGTCACAGAGAAGGATCTTATCAGTAACATGAAGCAGGTTCACCCGAGCTAACTGTCACACCTATAGGTCGAATACCAAACACTTTGTGTGTGTGTGAGTGTGTGTGTTTGTCTGAATGCTGTGCTGTATGGTGTAATCCCCTCAGTCCGTGGTGATACAGCCCTCTGCTTTCTCCCTTAAAATAAACATGAGTCTTTTTCCCATTCTATCTCTTTTCTTCCTCATCACCCCCGTCTCCAGTCTATTCTCTCTCTTCTCTCCTCAGGGAGGCTCTTACTGGTTTTTTAACATTTATTTTCTCTTCCTCTTCCATCTCTCTCTGTCTCTTACTACTCAACACTCTTGCTCTTTCACTCACTCACCTTAGCCTCTAGGACAAGGACATGCTCACACACACACACACACACACACACACACACACACACACACACACACAGACGCTCACTTTACCTCGTGAAGTATCTCGTACCTAAGGACCTAAGGGCTACATTTATGAGAGAACTAAGGCATGAACTAGAAAACCTCCTCTCTTCTTCTCTCTTTCTCTTTCTCTTTCTCTCTCTCTCTCACACTTTCTGTATATGTGTGTGTTGTGGCCTGAAGACATTAACAAAATGTTGTAGCACTGATGCATTGTACTGGTTTCCACGGACATCGAGTAAACAAGGTACTTGGACCAAGTTTACTTACACACACCCCTCAGAGAGAGAAGGAGAGATGGAGAGAGAGAGAGAGAGACAGAGAGAGAGAGAAACACTTGCACAGAGAGACATAGAAAACACATGCACAAACATGGTGAAAACATTTAGATATGCTTGTATTTTATCAGAGATTATAGCCTGACTACCACTGTGAACTGCTGTGCCCATTTAGGAGAAGTGAGACAGCCCTTATTCTGTTTTCTTCTGTTATACAGCAATGCCTACCTGCCCTGAGAGAGCAAACCTAACTCTCAAATCATATTACGCCTGGAATACCTGCCCTGTTTTACTGCATTTACTCCACCACAAAGCAGTCTCCCAGTCTGCTGTCACATCAGGTGCAGGAACTGGGTAATAGGATTCACATATACTTCTCACATATACTTACATCTCAAAGCTATGAGATATAAGTTTTACAGAACCTTGTGGTAGAATGTTCTAGATGTCTTTTTTTCCCCCGCTGTGTATAAAGTATTTAAGAATTTATATGGTCTTTATTAATATATGTATTAATAAAGACCATATATTTAGGATATATATCTAGGCCCAATGTAAAGCACTAAAGCGTTCTGTGTGGTGCTGGCAGCGACGGCGGCGGTGGTGTGTGTGTGTCTGTGTGTGTGTGTCCGTGTGTGTGCGCGCGCGCGCGTGTGTGTGTGTGTGTGTGCGTGTGTGTGTGTGCGCGCGCGCGTGTGTGTGTGGCGTGCCCGCCACGTAGCTCTGCACCACACCTGTCAAGGCATTTAGAATGGCATTAATCAGTGAATAGTCTGCCAGGGCTCAGCAGTGGCTCTCAGAGAGAGAGAGAGAGAGAGAGAGAGAGAGAGAGAGCGCAGAGTTTTCTAGAGAGGAGGAGACCATAGAGAGAGAGAGATGGAATCCAAGGAGATCAAGAACATAGGACAGACAGACACATTAGACAGTCAGACAGATAGATAGATAGATAGATAGATAGATAGATAGATAGATAGATTCTGTTGACCTGTCAAAAAACAAACACTATATTTGGGTTTCAAAACAGTCTTCACAGTTTTAGGAAGGTAATTACATGTAAATTCAATATTTCATTATCAAGCAGGCTACAAATCTGCTTAGACTTTAAACGTCATTTACTTTCAAGAACATATGGCATCTCTTTGCATTACTGAATCTCTCTCCTCAATCCAATAAAGACGAAAGAAGCCTTTATCGACACTATTCATTTATTAATATAGTGGTTAAATTATGAATACAGGCTAGAGTCCTTTCCCTTTCTTTTGCTTCCTCTGTGCCTCTCTGCTCTAAAGGACAAAGGAATGAGAAATTTGGGTGGGAACGCTTTTTTCGTGGTTGTCAGAAAGAGAAAGATGCGGAGACTGAGTTGTCCTGAAAGATAAAAGAGGCGTCGAAGAACGAAAGAGGGATTTTGTAAGCGGCGCTTGCATTCATAAAAGTCCGAGTCGCTTCCAACCATTTTAGGGTATTGATAACCAATATGTGAGGTAGCCTACGATCCCGCCGTGTAATTTAACGAGTTTTCAGACAGACGCACAGAAACCAACATCAGTCAAATCTAAGGGAGACTCTATGCAAAGATAACGTAACGGTACTCTTTGTCATTAGTTTCATATTCTCAAACCCCTTCAATTACAGTCTATCGTTGCACGCGGTTCGTTATCTGACAGCTGTATTCAAATATTTCCCCGCATTCGGCCTAACTGCCACAATCGCCGCTGTAATGAAATGTGTTTTATCATATCATTTGCATTTTTTAATTAAGTTGCGAGGCGACAGGGATAGAGAAAGAGCGAGAGAGAGACGGAACATTCGTGGTAGTTGTGTTTTAGCGGCCCGTCGTCTGTCGCGGTTCGCCCTCAAGACGTAGACAGCGGAACGAAAATCCTAACTCACAAAACGACGCTTCAGTAGATTCCGAGTGAGTCACATAACAAGACTGTCGATGGCTGAGATGTTGCAGCGTGTCAAGATAAGGCTTTCAGGTTATCATATGAAATCTCAGATTTCATAACAAATTTCACCAGCAGGGAACAAAACATAGGTTTTGTGTAAGGCATAATGCGTGTACATTCGTTTTTGAATAACTACTTGACTGGGGAATGTCTTGGGAAAGCCACAAAAACCTCTATTATTCAAAACCACAGTCATTTTTTTATTATTATTACTGTGATTGGCATTATCACCAGTGTTGGGGGTAACGCGTTATAAAGTAACGCGTTACTGTAATTGGGCCTATGTTACCTTCCCCCATAACGACGTAAAGTAAAGCATTATAGTTTAAATTTCAGTTATCACATTACAGTAACTGGATTATTAAAATGTCCTTTCCTGTGTTACACACACCTTTTCAAAAGAATGTTTTTCATGCTGAATATTTAGGCCTAACTTATCAAATGCATAGTTCCGGTCCTGGGTGGTAAATGGTCAATACAGTATTCCAGCGATGTTAAAGTACATGATTTCCTATGAAAGCAGCTATGACGCGACACACACACCTGTTCACCTTTATTGTGTATCTATAATATGACTACCCACTGTCACTAAGGAGAGATTGGGTCCTTGACAGTAGCTCCCGTTAGATGGGACAAGACCGACAACTAGTTAGTTAGTTAGCTAGCTAGCTAGCAAGAAAACCTGAAAATACGGCATAGGCAACCAGGACAATAATATGGAGAGATTTAATGTTACTTTTCATCACAAAACAGGCCTACAGATAGCGCCGCTGTCGGCTGATGATGATACCAAAACATATCACTAGCTACCTTAGAAATTACCAGTAGTTAAGCACTGTATCTGATGTATCATTTTTACTGTGTAGGCTATTACAACCAGTACTGGCTACGCTGTTTTCCAACTGTTCATACTTTTCACTGGGCTATTGCATTGAAAATGCATTAATGAAAAGACTATGATGTTTGTCCTTGTATTTTTATGTAAAGTAATGAGCAGTGCAATTACTTTTCAAAAGGAGTAACGAGTAAAGTGATCCTATCACAATTTAAAGAAGCAATTGGTAACTTATAACTAATTACTTTTTTTTTTTTTTTGGAGTAATCACCCCATCATTGTTTATCCCTGACAAAAATGTCAGGACAAATAACATTCTCATAGTCCTTTTCTTTTTTCTTCTTCCTGTGGTCATACAGCTGCAAACCATTACTTTCAGTGGCGTTCTAGCTGTCACCGTTTTTCTCTACTCGACGTGCGAAGGCGTGTGGCGAGAGGACTCGGGCTGACGTCAAAACGGGGCAGACTCGTTTACCAGCTCTTAATTCCATTTCTAAAATTAATCAGAGTATTAATAAAAGAAGACATCGTGCAAGCGTGCGTTTCTCATGAGACGAAGCTTGAGTAGGTGTCAGGGCCAAGACATTTTACGCGTTCGTAGGAACGAAAAGTGAATATGTGGTTTCAAGATAGATGACGGCACAGACAGACGAACACATCAGGGGAGGGACGGAGGGAGGGAGAGAGAGAAAGAGACAGAGAGACAGAGAGAGAGAGAGAGAGAGAATGCCATCCCCTTGTCAGCATAGCCATGTTTTATTTTTTCTTTTTAATTTTCTCTCTGGGAAAATCACTCTGACACACACACACACACACACACACACACACACACAAACAGCGGGCACATCTGCTGCTGTGTCGGGTCCGGGTGGCAGATTGTGCTTAATTAAGCTCTCGTTTTTTTATCTGCAGTTCTTTGTGTTTGCTTAAATGAATTACTCCCCCTGTTACTGCTGGGCTTTGATACACTGCTCTCGCTGTGAGTGTGTGTGTGTGTGTGTGTGCGTGCGCGCGCGCGTGTGCATGTGACCTGACTGTGTTCCTTCACCCAAAAACTTGGCAACAAATGCCCATTGTCACCCCTATTTCACCCTCCATTACCTCTGGAAGGAAGGAGGGATGGAGGGCTAGATACCAGAGGAAAAAGGTAATATAGGTAAGAGAGAGAGAGAGAAATAAAAAGTTATGAGAAGAGACTTACTACACTTGTTGTTATTGTCACTTTTTTGCTTATTTTTTCATTCTGATCAAAAGGGGATGTTAAACTCGCAGAGCACTCATCCGTCAACTGAAATAAATTCAGTTAAAGTGAATTTAAGTCACTAGTTGAATTGAATTGAGACCAGCAGCCCTACCACACATATCACAGATCTGTACATAACACCCTCATGTTGTCCATTTGTGGCTGAGTTTATACCTGTTCTTGATTTAGCTTTCCAGGTGAGGTTCCAGGGAGAACTGTTGTTTCCAATTCAATGCCCCTACGGGGATCTCATAAGAGAAAAGATAGTAATCTCCAGGAGGAGAGTAGCAGTCAGTGGCAGCAACCAAGTCCAGACTGAGACAGCTGTGTGTGTGTGTGTGTGTGTGTGTGTGTGTGTGTGTGTGTGTGTAGTGTGTGTGTGTGTGTGTGTGTGTGGTGTGTGGTGTGTGTGTGTGTAGTGTGTGTGTGTGTGTGTGTGGTGTGTGTGTGTGTGTGTGTGTGTGTGTGTGTGGTGTGTGTGTGGTGTGTGTGTGTGTGGTGTGTGTGTGTGTGTGTGTGTGTGTGTGGTGTGTGTGTGTGTGTGGTGTGTGTGTGTGTGTGTGTGGTGTGTGTGGTGTGTGTGTGTGTGTGTGTGTGTGTGTGTGTGTGTAGTGTGTGTGTGTGGTGTGTAGTGTGTGTGTGGTGTGTGTGTGTGTGTGTGTGTGTGTGTGGTGTGTGTGTGGTGTGTGGTGTGTGTGTGTGTGTGTGGTGTGTGGTGTGTGGTGTGTGTGTGTGTGTGTGTGTGTGTGTGTGGCAGTTCTCTGTTGTACGTGCTCCTGTTTTAATCCCCCTCCTCACTCTTCATTAACCCCCTGTATCTTTCATCTCTCTCTCTCTCTATCTTCATCCTCTCATCACCCACTTTTTTCTGACACTTTTCTCTGTCTTTCATATTCTGTCTTTCAATCTTATCCTCCTTAAGTCATTCGTCTGAATACTAGATTCTGTCTCTCTCTCTCTCTCTCTCTCTCTCTCTCTCTCTCTCTCTCTCTCTCTCTCTCTGTGTGATTCGTGGAACATCTACACACTTGTCCCTTCAAGCTCAGTTGGAATCACACTGATGAAAGTTGAGTGCAATCAATCCTCTCTCTCCACACACACACACACACACTCACACACACACATACATACAGACACACACACACACACTCATATGCCCAGACAGGAGCACATACACACTCATACAGTCAAGCATGCACATTCACACACACACGCATACACACGCACGCACACACACACACACACACTTACTCATACACCCACATTATACCTCTCTCTCATATCAGCAGGAGTCACAGATCCAGATGCACATACATAGTCATAGATGCTCAGTCTGAGATGTTCACACAGAGTAGTGTGATGTTTCTACAGGATATGCTCACAGTCAGTGCAGCACACTCATCAGGGAACTGGCCTGGATTCTCTCTCTCTCTCTCTCTCTCTCTCTCTCTCTCTCTCTTACACATGTGCACGCACACGCACACGCACACGCACACGCACACACACACACGTACATAATTCACATATGCACATATTCATGTGGAGACACGCATCAGTTTAATAAATCTGTGCACAGTGTATTCATGTATACATACATATACAGTGCATCAAGACACTGACAGTTATATGGGGTAAGCCCCCCCCCCCCCACCCCCCCGCACACACACACACACACACACACACAGACACACACGCAGATGCTCGGGAGGGGGAGGGGCCCAGTCTACTTTTTCCTTTCCAGTCAATAAGAGAGAAAGAGGGAGAAAGATTCAGTGGAATGGGTTCTCATACATTCAATAGTTTAGTCAGAAATGCATGATTATTCCTGTGCGGATAAATAGTTTCATCTTGTGCCTGTGTGTGTATGAGTGTGTGTGTACTTGTTTTTGCTAACGTGGGTGGGCATTGTACTTGTTTTAGTTTTACAGAGAGTGAACTAGTCTGCTTGTCAGACTGAGGTGAAAATCAAAGCTCCCACTAGTAAAAATATAATTGCATAGGTACCAATAGAAGGTGTTGTTATTGGTAGAGCTAATGTGAAAAAGTTATTCTTTACATATGTTTTAATGGAAGTCAGTGGAGGGTCCCCAGAATCTGGCATATAAGGCGTGTGTGTGTGCGTGTGCATGCATGCGTGTCCGTGTGTGTGTGTGTGCGTGCGTGTTTGTTCGCGCGCGTGTGTGTGCATGCGTGTGTGTCTATGTGTCTGTGTGTGTGTGTGCAGTAGCTGAATTATAGGCAGGCTCTTGCTGTGACAGGTACATAAGTAGGCAAGTATAGGCTGGTAATTATAATTACACACTGAGGGAATGAGCACTCTCCTCTCTCTCTCTCTCTGTGTCTCTCTCTATGCGCACACACACTCACACACAGGTACACACATGCCTGCACACGCACACACACACACACACAGTGAGAGAGAGAGAGAGAGAGAGAGTCCTCATTCTTTCAGTTTTTCTCTGTTCCAGCTCATCCCATATATACATGTATTCTCTCTCTCTCTCTCTCTCTCTCTTTCTTTCTCTCTCTCTCTTTCTCGCTCTCTTAATTACAGTTTCGACCCACAAATCTGAGAGAGAATAACAGCAAGACATGTTTTAGATTCATTGAAGAGATTTTAAAACTCACAGTTGCATGACCAAAATCCTGACGACTTTTAAAAGAACCGATTCACAATTTGCTGGAGTGATTAAATAAAATGCCTGGCTCCTGTTGTTTTGCACTATCTCTGTGACAGTGTATTCCTTTATCGCTCTCTCTCTCTCTCTTCCTATTTCCTCTCTCCTTCCTTCTCTCTTTCTCACCTATATCTTTTTTTTCTCTCTCTGTCTGGTAATGCCCCTCAACTTAATAGGCAATTTAATGTTTAGACTACAGAACATTTGCCAAAGTGATTATATTATTGCACATAATACTGTATCCACTGATAAGTCTGTCTTTACCTCTCTTTCCTGACCCTCCTCCTCTCCTCTCCTCTCCTCTCCTCTCCTCTCCTCTCCTCTCCTCTCCTCTCCCCTCCCTTCCTCTCCTCTCCTCTCCTCTCCTCTCCTCTCCTCTCCTCTGTTCTCCTCTTCTCTCCTCTCCTCTCTGTCTCCTACAGGTTTTCTGAGTACAGGAGATCAGTCTGCTAAGGGGAATTATGGATTGTTAGATCAGATCCAGGCCTTGCGTTGGCTCAATGAGAATATTGGCCATTTCGGGGGTGACCCAGAACGCATCACCATATTTGGCTCGGGGGCGGGAGCTTCCTGTGTCAACCTGCTCATTCTGTCCCATCACTCTGAAGGTAAAATGAATTAGTATTTTCCAAGACACATATGGGGGCAATTCAAATGAAAGAAATCTATTTTTTTAATAACTGTAGTTTATACTATAACTTTGATTTAAAGAGGATGAACACATTTTATTGCACTCTGAGTTCTCAGTGGTCGAAAAGAAGTAAGACTATTCCAGTATATTTTAATGGGACACTGTATGGTTTTAGAGTTTGTCTGACATGAAGAACAGGTGATACATTCCGTTTTTGTGTTTGTCTGCGTCTGTGTGTGCCAGAGTTGTTCTCATGTTGTGTTAATAATTTTAATCCTGTTTGTACCCACTCATAGTCACCACATATCCATTCTTATCTTGTTGCCTCTGCACATGTGCATGTGTGTGTGTGTGTGTGTGTGTCTGTGTGTGCGTGTGTGTGTGTGTCTGTGTGTACGTGTGTGCATGTGTGTTTGTGTGTCTGTGTGTGTGTGTGTGTGTATGTGTGTGTGTTTGAGTGTGTGTGTGTATGTGTGTGTGTGTGTGTGTGTGTGTCTGTATGTGTGTGTCTGTATCTGTGTGTGTGTGTGTGTGTATGTGTTTGTGTGTGTGTGTACGCTCATCTTCTTGACACACGTGTCTGACTCCCATCAGCTTTGTTGTCACTGACATGCTTGTTCTTCACCTTGTCACACACCCCCGTTGTCATCCAAAAAACCACCTTCATCTTGGTCTTCGTCCTCAGTCACTACTGTCATCCTCATCTAACATCAGTCCTTCAGAAACATCTTGTCAGTCACTGCCCTGCGGGCTCCAGGTAAGTTACGACAGCCAAACAGCTCAGCACAGACCGAACTTAATCAATCTCAATACAAGACGTGCGTGGTTGAATCGTCGAGTAAGGAAAGGATTGCTTTGGGAGGTACAGGTTGAGAGAGGGAGGGGGCAGGAATGATGGAGTGGACGGGGGAGAGCAGATGATATGGGAATGCCTTGTGATGATATACGGATTAACTGAAGCGATGAACATGCTTCTAAGCAGTATGAAACTTTGATGAATTGGACCTGTCTTTCTCTCACTTGTTTTTCCTCTCTTTTATTTGCATTGATGCTCATCTTCTATATTCTATGTGTGTACGTCTGCAGTGTGTGCCTGTGTGTGTGTGTGTGTTTTATGAGTTGAGTTTGCTGAGGGAAGCTCAGGAAAAGTTCGCAATGACTGAGTCGACTGTATTGATTTCCCTGGGAAAGGGGGCTCTGCGTTACTCTTCAATAATTAAGCGAGAATTCTGCAGGAGAGAAAGGAGGCCAGGAGAAAAGAGAGGATTGAGGCAGGAGCAAAAGCTCTTCCCTAATAAGCAGCAATGGCGGAGTGTGAGAGTGAGAGAGAGAGAGAGAGAGAAAGAGAAATAGGCAGGGAAAGAATGGAGGAGGGGAGAGCTCTTCTTTAACAAGCTGCAGCACCAAAGAGAGAGAGAGAGCGAGAAAGAGAAAGAGAGTGAGAGAGAGAGAGAGGGAGAGAGATAGAGAGTGTGTGTGAGAGAGAGACAGGCAGAGACTGAGAGAGAAAGAGAGTGAGAGAGCAACAAAACAAGAGAGAGAGAGAGAGAGAGAGAGAGAGAGAGAGAGGGAGAAAGCGAGAGAGTGATCTCCAGGGCTGAACTACAGGCAAGGTTCCAGCTCCCGTGTAAGTGTGGAGAGGAATACTGTAAACAGGCTGATTAAAGCAATAATTAGTTCACTCAGATCTCTAAATGTGTGTTTTTTTTCCTTTTAAATTTTGTTTCTTTTTTTTTTCCTCCCAAAAAAAATTCAGTCCAGTCCCTCTTGGAGATTTGCCTGTTGCCTTGGTTAAGAACCAGAGTAACTCCTTAACAGAGCCCATTATACGATATTAACTGCTGTCTGTCACAGATGATAGGATTTACAGCTGTGCATCTGTTAAGCTCTCCATATTGTAGTCCAGTGTACAAGTTATGAGTTTTTACTGTTATTTGTTTACTGTTTACTTGAGGGGTTTTTTTTGGTGTTGTTCTGCTTCATTTCAGGCCTGTTCCAGCGAGCCATTGCTCAGAGCGGCTCAGCCATCTCCAGCTGGTCCATAAACTACCAGCCGTTAAAATACACCAAGGTCCTCGCTCGCAAGGTGGGCTGCACCTATGGGGAGACCGCTGACCTGGTGGACTGCCTACGCCGCAAGAGTTTCCGCGAGCTGGTGGACCAGGACATCCAGCCCGCGCGCTACCACATCGCTTTCGGCCCCGTGGTGGACGGGGACGTGGTACCGGATGACCCGGAGATCCTCATGCAACAGGTAATGGAGTGTGAACGAACTCATGTATTTCTAGTTTGAGTGTTTTTTTTTTTCTCTGTCTCCTTTTGTTTTATTGACGTATGAACTATGCACTATATATTAAAACAATAAAATAAAGGTGTTATTATTATTGTTGTTGTTGTTGTTGTTGTCAAGTATTTGAAAGTCACTTGAATAATTATATGGGAACATGTATTTGCCTTGTTCGTCCACTAGGGGGAGTTCCTGAATTATGACCTGTTGATTGGCGTGAACCAGGGAGAGGGGCTGAAATTTGTGGACGATGGAGGCTCAGAGAGTGAGGAGGGGATCTCTGCAGCAGCATTCGATTACACCATATCCAATTTTGTGGACAACCTTTATGGTTACCCTGAAGGTGGGCATTCTCACAAAGAGTTGAGGATTGGGTTTGATCTGAGATCTGTCCTCCCTGCTTCAGGTTTTTTTTTTTTAGATCATTTTAAAAGACAAACACAGAGCTGATCAATGGGCACTGTTAAAATCTGGTATAATAGCTGCCGAAATTGCGTGACCAGATTTTATTCTGTCTATATGGGAGGCATTTATTTCCATAAGCTAAATGTACATGCAAATATGAACTGCAACACCACAACACAATAACTGAATCAACTTTAACAGAAACCTCTTGTAACATCCTAATCCAGATTTTTTTCTGACACCTTGTATATGAAGGCAGCACTCGTGCTGCTCTCATTGCTAAATGCTGCCACCAGAGGGCAGTATTGTGTTCATTCTGACTGGTTGGCTTGGGGATACAGAAGTTGATTGTGTGAGAAAGTATATGTTGACCTGGCTGGTTAACTGAGCAGTAGAGAGGAGTGTTAAATGTTTAGGCCTGGTCTGATGCTGTCTGCTCTGCAGGGGATAATAGATATTATTAATGACCAGTGATTTATGGGGGTGTTACACAAACATTTCTAACAAGTCTGTCAACACGTGCAGACTCACAGTCTCTATACTGTACTCAACCCTATTTACATACACGTCATGCTTATTGCCTATGAGCGTAATCGTGATGGGAAGCTTCAAAGGTGGGGAAACATGCTTACAGATGCTTACAGGTTTTGTGGTCCAAAGTTCTAGAACATGTTGCTTCAATATATCAGAAAATCTCTCTCAATTTCTCTCTCAAATCTCTCTCTTTGCATCAAAAATGTATTTTTGATCTTTTAGATCTGTACACATGTTCACAGAAACATATGGAGAGATAATGAAATAAAAGGTCGAAAATGAGTTGATAAAAAGGTATACAAGAGAAGTGGAGAACAAAACTCACACACAGCTGTTTTATTTCCATTATCACTATAAGGCATGTTGAACCCAGCTTTTGTACGAGCAATGCTAATTTGCTCTCTCTCTCTCTCTCTCTCTCTCTCTCTCTCTCTTTCTCTCTCTCTCTCTTTCTCTCTCTTTTAAGGTAAAGACATTCTGAGGGAGACCATTAAGTTCATGTACACAGACTGGGCTGACCGGGATAACGGCGAGATGAGGAGGAAGACCTTGCTTGCACTATTCACCGACCACCAGTGGGTGGCACCAGCGGTTGCTACTGCCAAGCTGCACGCCGAGTATCAGTCCCCAGTTTACTTCTACACCTTTTACCACCACTGCCAGACAGAGACTCGGCCCGAGTGGGCGGACGCGGCCCACGGAGACGAGATCCCTTATGTTTTCGGTGTGCCCATGATCGGTGCCACAGACCTGTTCCCCTGCAACTTCTCCAAGAATGATGTCATGCTTAGTGCTGTGGTGATGACTTACTGGACCAACTTTGCTAAAACCGGGTATGTGAAATATCACATCAGCAGGACTTTTGTCAGATTTTTGAAAGACAGTGATCATACATTTGCCCAACACATGACTGTAACATGTCTTCAAAGTTTAGGGATTAGAGTAAGCCCTAAAGCAATAGGTCATAAACTCAGTTTCAAATAAGTTCATCCCTAAATGACTGCTGTTCTGTGAAGCTTCAATGCTCTTGACATGCTAATTAAAACGGGGACATATTTTTAGCAATCAGAAGTGCAATTCCGACTGCTGAAAGTTTACCATCCTCTTTTTCAGGGATCCCAACCTGCCGGTTCCCCAGGACACCAAGTTCATCCACACTAAGCCCAACCGCTTCGAGGAGGTCATTTGGACCAAGTTCAACTCCAAAGACAAGCAGTACCTCCACATCGGCCTAAAGCCTCGAATTCGTGACAACTACCGAGCCAATAAGGTGGCCTTCTGGCTAGAGCTGGTTCCTCATCTACACAACCTCCACGAAGAGCTGCTGAGCTCCACCACTACCCGCCTGCCCCCCGGGACAGCCCGGACGCCGCACTGGAAAGGCCAGGGACCCCGCACCACCCGGCACCCCTTCCCCACCTTTCCCCCGGAACCCGATCCCGACGCCTCGGAACGCCCTCGTTTTTCGCCCTTCCCCGGCGACACGAGGGACTACTCCACGGAGCTGAGCGTGACGGTCGCCGTTGGCGCCTCGCTGCTCTTCCTCAACATCCTGGCCTTCGCCGCTCTCTACTACAAGCGGGACAAACGTCACGAGATGAGGAGGCACCGGCTGTCCCCTCAACGCGGCGTCCCGGCCAATGACCTGGCGCACAGTCAGGAGGAAGAGATCATGTCCCTGCAGATGAAGCACTCGGAACACGACGCTCATCACGACCTGGAGCCGCTACGACCGCACGACATCCTCCGGCCCGCCTGCCCGCCCGACTACACGCTGGCCCTGCGGAGAGCGCCGGACGACGTCCCCCTCATGACGCCCAACACCATCACCATGATCCCCAGCACCATCACTGGCATGCAGCCTCTCCATGCCTTCAACACCTTCCCGGCCACGGGCCACAACAACACCCTGCCACATCCGCACTCCACCACCCGTGTATAGTAGGAGAGGAGAGAACTTTCTCCTTCACAAGTCCTCTTTTTAGGCCCCCCCGAGTCCCTCTCCCAACTTTCTTCTGCGCTTCAACTCTCTCTTGTCTGTGTCTGCTATTGAGAGGGGCGGCAGCGCCTCCTGCTGGTACTTTGATAGACCTGCAGTCACACAATGGAGTTTGACTCTAAATGACAGACAAAAGAGACTCATGCTCTCTGACAGTACTGCGAGAGAGGGCTCTGATTGGCTGTCTCTCGGTCCTTTTTATGGTCAATTTTAGCTACGCTACCCTCTTATTACCTGTGACTCCCTAAAGTGGGTTGGGGGGACTCTGTGAAGGACCAGCTCATGTTGAAGGTGAAGACCTGATGCAGCGCAAAGGATTGGGGATGATGGGGGTGGGGAACTTGATCTGTCTGGTTTTCTTTGCTATTCATGCGACGGTGGCAAAAAAAAAAAAAAGAAAAGAAAAACAAACATCATTTCATCATCTGTCCCTTCTCATCTCTTACTTTGTCGATTCTCTCCCCCTGCTTTTTGTTCGCGGTTCTTCACATTCCCCCTACACAACGCTGTCACTGTTTCATTATGTTTCTCTCCCTACCCCAAACAACATCCAACAAATCTGTTAAAACCTTATTTGTAAATCTCTTGAGTCTCCCTCATACGAAATATACGTGCAAGTAAGCAGATGACGCATGACACATGATGGATTTTACTCCTGTTCTGTGCAAAGCTTTCTTGATGCTAGGTGCTGCGTTTCCCTCCTGCGTCAAGAAACAGAGAAAACAACAGAACGTGATGCCACACGAAAGAGTTCAAAAGTGCCAACAATCTCTCCTTTTGGCCCTAGATTTTTCGATCATGGCTGTTTTTTTTCTGTTTTTTTCTGTGAGAAAGATTTATATGTGTGTAGATATATAGAAAAAAAAATATACAAATAAGAATGATTTATATTTAAAAAAAGGTTTGCTAAGTGGGAACTATGCATGAACTATTTTTGAAAAGATGATGAGGAAAGATTGAGAAGAGTTAACCCTCCCAGCACAGTGTTAATTTTTATCTCTCTTTTTTTAAATTCACTCGGAAAAAAAAAAAAGAATAACTCAACGAGTCGTACAAAAATCACACAGACATGCATCTCCATGACAACATCAGAACAACAGCGGGTCCGCCCCTTTGGGGAACAGCTCTTAAGTGATTGGTCATTTCTATACCTTCACAATGTTTGTTATTCACAGAATTACGGTCAAGTGCATTTTCTCCTGAACTGCAGGCATATGAAAGATTTCTATGCTTCTGTCTTATTGGAGGTCTTGGAAGAAGTCAGTAAATATTGGTGCTATTACTTTATTGTCAGTCATCTGTGACCATGGCGCTATTCTATATTTAGTATACTAGTGAACAGACAGGGCTACCTGTGTTTATGCATAATTGGGATCTAAGTATAATGTTTAATACTGCATTTGGAAATGTAGCTATTTGTTGATACATGACATAGGGCTTAATACTGTAGTTTACCATTTATTCATATCTTATTCATATACTCACAGTGTGAGATCACGTTTCATACTTTGCCCCCACCCCCCAACACACACACACACACACACACACACACACACACACACATACCCACACCCCTGCCGCTTTCTCTCCCTCTTTCTCCTTCTGTCTTCATCTCTATTTCTAGAACATACATATTCTGTTTGATGAAGGTGTGCACTTCTGTGCGAGAGTGTGATTGGGTGCCTGTGTGTGTGTGTGTGTGTGTGTGTGTGTTAGAAAGAGAGAGACAGAGAGATAAAGTATATGCAAGCTGTGAGCAGCATGTCAACAGTCCCTCAGAGGGTGGTGGATAATTAGAGCAGAGAGAGAGAGAGAGAGCGAGAAAGAGAGGGTAGCAGCGTGTATCAGACATCAAGCGTCTTTTCCAGCTTCTGCACTAAAAACACTCGTTCCATTTCTCCTTCCCTGCCCCGCCCCTTCTCTCTGTCTCCCCGAAAGCAACAGATTCACACTCGACACGGCGTGCACCCAGGCCTAGGCTTGGCACATCCTTAATCCACTGTCAGACAGCGAAGGATAGAAATCAACTAAAACTTTCTCACTTGGCAAAACAAAATCTCCATAAACGTCACATCTTTTGTCTCCCAGCTCTGACGGCTGCATCAAACTCCCACTCCTTCATAGAGCAGGTGTGAAAAAGACCACAGTGAATATCAGCCTTTGTCTTAAACAGAGACAGTCATGGGGTAGCGCTCTCACGCCCAAACATCCGTAATGCAGCTATCAGATGTCGTCAGCTTGTGGTAGGATTTTAGACCGATAACCTTTAGAAGATGAATAGTTCGGCCAACACCGTATCTCTAGAACTTTTTAAAAACTCGTTGGCAGAGGGGGGAAAAAAGGGAGGGGGGGGGGGGGGGGCAGAAATCTGCCAATTCATGAGGCCCAGATCACACAGAGAAAAAAAAATCCCGGACAGAATTTTCATCCTAGAAAGCCACCATGTCTCATTTTGTCCCTCGAGGTTTTCTGTTGTCGTTTTTCGCCTCATTTTTCTGAGATTGGGTGAGTGGGCGAAGCGTTTGCAGTGGTGGTTGGGGGGGCGGTATCTCTTCCTCTTGCCCAAGTCCTGTGCCAGAGAACATTCAGGCCGTGGAACGAGACTAGTTCACCTGGGACAAACGGACGGTGTTGGAGAGACGCTGTAGGGGCCAGAGTCAGAGTGTTGCACAATGTAAAATAACAAACTGCACCGAAAGTGTTGGGAACCGAACACCCTGAAACACCTGACAGAACCAGGATTTCACCCTGTGACACCGAACTTAATACAAAAAAACAGATGCCATCCATTTTACTGCAGCAAAGCAAAAGTGAACAAACTGAAGGGGATTTAGTAAAAGGTTACATAAATGTAATGTTGGAGTCTGAAATCATGGAATTGGATGTAAAGGTCTGTCTCATTAAGGTCTTTGTGATGTTAGGCCCTCTGTCTTTAAACTGCTTCACACATATTCATATAAGTGGATTTTAGCAGTACAGATCAACATCGGAACAGAGTTAGCGGATGAGTGAAATTTCTTTTGCCCCCCCTCGGTTCAGTTTGCTGTCTGTTTTTGTATGCTTAACCACCAGAGGGCAGCATTGTGAAGCATTCACAACAATGACTTTTTTCCCTCTTGGAAGAAGAAAAAAACAAAAACAAACACTTGGTCTCTAGGGGGAGTATGGTGTCGTGTAAGAACAGACAAGGAAACTAACTGTACATTTTTAAGTGTAAGAACAAACAAACAACAGAAATATTTGTAAATATTCAGTTACTTGGTTTTTTTTTTTCATTTTATTTTGTTTTTTGAGTGAATGACTGAAATACTTACTTTGTAACCAAGACAACAGATTCAAATTCAAACAGGGCCACAAGGACACTTTATGCTTGTGGAATGTTCTCTTAACTTTGGCTTTGTTCTGTTGTCTTCTCTGTAATTTTGCAGTTGTAATGTAGCACTGAACCCAGACTACAGGGTTACAGGGACAGCAAGACACATGTCCACTGGATAGAGACCATTCATGTCCGAGCTCTTGAGTACTCGCTATTCAGAACTGTTTTACGAGGTCATTTTTGAGGTTGTGTTTAGTTTCAGTTCAAAGCTGAATAAATTCTAGCAGGAACATTATGAAACATACAAACATTCATCTTTCGCTGTACATGTGCATATTTGCCAGCGTACAACACGTAGCGTGAGGGAGTAAATTGAAACGGCCACATATTCCAAATTATTAAAGAATGTAACTGAAGCTTGGCAGCACAAGTGGAAAATACTGCATTCACATAGACAGAGTCATGTTCTGGAAGAAAGCAGACAAAAATCAACCCGGAAGGGTCTTATAAAGAGGAGAGAGCGAAATGCAAAGAAATGAGAAGATATTTCGCGAAAGAATAGGATTTATTTTTTTCTGACAGACTCAGAAATGACACGTAAACATATCCCTCCTGTTCACGTTTCGCGTCTGTTTCGCACCGTTCCTCAGCTTCAGTGATGGAATTAGCCGGAGTATCTGGTATTCTCACACATTTACAAAAGACAGGGAGGCAGCCGGCTCGGCTGGCCCAGTCAGTCTGAACAGAGGCACACGGCACACACAGAAAGACCGGCAGATACACGCAAAGCGGTGCCGACCCCGTCAGACCGAGGACTCGCTGTGTCCCCGCGGCAAATTTGTTCCTGTTGTCTTGGCTTTTACGTTCTTTGTCAAAATCAGAAACCGAAGACTTGAGATGAAGAAAACAATGTTAATAATGGATTTCAAAAAAAAAGAAAAAAAAAAAGAAAAAAAAAGATGATTGTTAAGAAAAGACAAGAAAAATTATATAAATAAGGTGATGATATTTCTGTTTAATTTAGAAGTTATTACACACTGTGTGCTGTGATTCTGATCTGAGCAACATTAAAGACATTCATAGCCAGTAAACTCATGCTCTGGGTTTTTTTTTTTTGTTTGTTTGATTTTTGTTTTTCCTCGAACTGACGTTAAGAGCTTCCCACAAGAACAGCTATTGGTCATGCGTGGCCAGACCAGTATTCCAACACATTTCTTATGATCCTTCTGTATCTGGTCCTTCTGGGAATAGTTTCATTCAGTAGCCAGTCATAAACACACTCTAGTATATTTGTTTGTGATTGTAAAATTAGGTCTTAATATATTATCTCAACTGCTAGAAGTGCCACTATTGACTAAAATACACAAGGGACACCTTTCTTTTCTCTTTCTTTCCACCTTATTACATTAATGTTTCAGTTATGAATAGTACAAGACTTTATATGCACTGTCTAACTTGTTACAGGAGTTGCTGTTACAGGAGTTATATTTTGAAAACCTTGTTCTGCATGGTGCAGAGGTAATATTAACTCAGTGCTTTGGGTTGGGCTTAATAACACATCTGGTTTGGAGTCAGGCTTGGGGACAGCTCAGGTTCCCCTCTCCTGGGATCAGATTTGAAATTTCCTCAACACATCATGCACAGGTTGAGCTAGTTCTACAGTGGTCTGCTGTACTACTGACAATACAGGTAAGGTGACTGGGTATCGTGACTTTTGGGAGTGCAATTCCTTTTCTGGCCATGTGGGGTCCTCAGCCTTTTTTTGTTTTGTCCCTGTCACATGTTATTGTTCTCCTGTTCCTCATTATTGATCTATTGTTCTCACCTGTGTCTTGTTTTGACTGTCTGCTTAAAACATGCTCTTCCATTCACTCCTTGCTCAGTCCCTGAGCTCTCTCTTTAGAGTGAGTGAGTGAGTGAGTGAGTGAGTGAGTGAGTGAGTGAGTGAGTGAGTGAGTGAGTGAGTGAGTGAGTGAGAGAGAGAGAGAGAGAGAGAGAGAGAGAATGTGTGTGTGTGTGTGTGTGTGTGTGAGAGAGTGAGTGAGTGAGAGAGCGAGAGAGAGAGGGGTTTTGCTAAGGATTGATCTGATTGTTTTGTCTTTTTGGACTTGTGTTGGCTGTTTTGCCTGTTTTTGCATTACCTCCATTACTGTCCTTGTGAAATGTTTGCTCCATTAAAACCTTTTTGAGATTCAACTCCAACCTTCTGTGTTTGACTCTGACAACTGGGTTCACCCCATCCCTGAGTGGAGCATTTACTAAGTGTTTGCCTTCAGCCCAGGTGACCCGGTTTCAGATCTAACCTTGTGACAAAGAGTCTGTGTGAAAGTTCTTCATCTGAAATCCTATTGATAAGTTGTACCAAAAACTGGACTTGTCACTTTTTGGTTTCTTTAGTTTATTTATTTAGATTATTATTCAGTCAGTTTGAAAACAAGTCATCAGAACCTAACTGAAAGAGTAACAACAATTTTCTGAAATGTTTTTTTTCCCAGTTGACTTTATTACATTTTAAAGTTCAGTTTCAAAGCAAGTGTATGCTTTAGTACATACACACACACACATACACACACACACACACACACACACACATATATATATATATATATATATATATATATATACATAAACATGAAAGGCTCATCTGCCTATAATTTAACTGTTTGGTTCTTTTGACTCGATCACGATTTTCCCTCATTTTAGTGAAACACATGGGGTTTTACTAGGGCTGAATGAAAGGTAATGAAAGATACAGTGATCAATTCGTACTAAACTGAATTTTACTTTTTTAGTCATTCACGGACAGCCCAGCTCCTCAACATGTAATGAAACATCATAGCTGCCCTCTAAAATGTATAAATAAAAAATGAAATGTGTAAAACTGAACACCTAATAACATCAACAAATCAAAGCATATTAGTAATTCAAAGCTACTGACAGAACTGCTAACGAAATATGTCAAATTAAAAGCCCAGTAACTTCAACAAATCAAAACACGTCGCCAGTTCAAAGCTACTGACAGAAGTGTCAAATTTTTCATAATTTTCTTATTTTTCTGAAGTTCTCTCTCTTTCTACTCTTTCAGTGCTGTGTAATATGCTTCCTCTGTGAATTCTAGGAAACCAGAGCTGCTTTGTATTTCAGTCAAAAACGCTCTCAAAGAGCCTGTGCGTGATTTTTTTCTTTTTTTTGATTTTCATTTCCATTTATGGTCTTGTTTCTCGTTAATGGTTAGATGCAGAATGCTAACTGTTATCACACCGAGACCATAACCATGGTTGCCATGGTACTAGATGGGAGAGCTGACTTGTCGGGGTTTAAGGGAACTCCCCTCAGGTTTAGTTTATTACCGCTGCTTCATGTTTACGTGTTTTCGGACTTCCTCAGGCCTGTGAATGCTGGTAAACTGTTGCTGGTGTTCTTTCCCTCCTGCCTCACGAGATACCTTGCAGAATGGACACTAATTTCCACGGCCAAATACTTGTTAGAACATTTCATCCCACTTCTGGAGTTCACAAATTTCAAGGTTATGTTTCATATTTTATTCTCCAATAGATTTTTCAAATGTGATTGCAATTCCTCCACTGATGTTGTAGGATATTTTCCACCTACTGATTAAGAGAGACTAAATATAATTTCCCCAAAATACCTAACAAAATATCTCATTAATTTATCGTTTTACTGATTGATTATTTATATTTTCAGATTCTCCCCCCTGGGAAATATGTGTTTTCCTTCAGGTTATCAGGTTGAGTTGGAAGATGCAGCTGAACTGAACTCCATATTCATTGGAATTTGATTTCTCCCTGTCTTTGAGTATTTAAAGAATACTGTATCACATACTTTAGTTTTATCAGGCTGAAAAGGATGACAGAAATGGTCATGCATCTTTAATCGACAAACACATTAAATCTGATCTTAATTGTCCTGTAGATGTGGCATGGCATGTGATACTGTTTTACAATCAGTTGTAATATTCCACCATCAGTTTGTCTCTCCCTTAACCTTAACGCATGTAATTGCTGTAAGTACTGCCTGACCCTTTGACGTTAGAGTAAAGATGCTGGGCTCCTCTTTCAAAGGTCTAGGTTTAGTTCCTGTTGTTTGCAGTTCCTCTTTTGGGTCCTTCGTGCCACTGTATGTTCCAGAGAACTGTGGGTTCAACTTCTGATCGTGACAGATTCCTGCCGATGTGCCCTTGAGTAATGTTCTTAACCCAAAGGATGGTCCAGAGAAGTGAAACCTCTGCTACAGAAAATGAGAGTTTTAACAGTACGCTAAATTAATCTTCTTGCATTCCACGTTGGAACCACTTGCACAATTAGTCACTATTAAATGACGCATAGGGACTACACTACCATAAGAGCATAATTTTTGGATTCCCATGTAAAATTATCTATTGGAGATAGATAATGAGCTGTGCAATTGACTACATCTGCCATGAAATTTACAAAGCTGATGTTATGAAGCTTGACTTCATCAAACACCTTTTACATATAAATTGTGTGTGTGTGTGTGTGCGCGCGCGCTGAATATTTATTTGCCCCGGTTCATTCAATTATTCTTTTTAACAGAATGTTATGGGAGTTCAATAGTTTTGTGTGACATATACAACTACCCTATGGATCACAATTTAACCTGATCAGTTTAATGGTTTGTAATTGGTTGAGGGAGAGTCATCACTTGTTCCAGTAACCCGACCGGCTGCAGTCTGGAGGTGTGGGAGAACGAGGACTACATTTAGTTGTGAAGATAGAGAAAAAGGTCATTGTTTTATAGTTTGCATTAACATCAACTAAAAATTTCAAAATACAGTTTAATTCATGTTTTATTCTAACATTCTCTGATAAACAAGCAGCTCCTTAGCATAAAACAAAATTCTTCACCTCTAAAGTCCACAGTGAAAATAAACAATATAAGTTCAAATCAAAGGGGAAAAAAGCATATAAACAATTCAAAGCTATTGTTGGAATTACACATACTGTAAAGATTAAGGGAAGTACTTCCTTTGTGAATCATGCTTCACTGAATCCATTTAATGTACAAATATCAAATAAAAGCAAAATTTCAACAAGCCTCTTATTTCATTTTATTAATAGGAAGTTACTGGGTATGTTTGAAGTCCTCACACAAGTGGCTAAAGATAATCTTTTTAGCAAATTCTCTGTTAGACTCTCATTTTGTCCTTGGTGATGGAGCTGTTCAGAAAGATAAGTGTTATATTAAGACCATTACTATGAGAGGCATAATACTTTATGCATTCAGGCATGTCAGAGTTTCAGGGCCCTCACATAATGATTAGATCATTAATCATCAGTGTCTCATATTTACGTCTTTGTTGTGCCCCCCCTTTCTAAATGTTTGGACACAAAGGTCTCATGATAAAAAGGCCTTTTTGATCAAAACTTGGATTGGTGCTGAGACGACAGTTTTAGACAAACTTGTGTTAATTATATGTTGTAATAGTCCTTTAGAACCTGTTCTGCCTTTTCCTTTGTAATGTCTTTCCAGGCATCAGGTATATCTGCAGGGACAGCCTTATATTCCTTAGCAAACTCCTCGTTGAATTTTGCCATCACATATTTCCAATAGTTTGAGGCCTGTATGCTGCTGTCTGGTTGAATGTGCCAGTCAGGGAAAATCTCTCTGTATTTTTTGTATGGGTGACGAGAGGTTTTTTCACAACCAAAGTGTGTATCACTGACCACAAGAGACGAACAGATGTCAGGGACAAGTTTACCACTAAGCCGATTTCTATAACGAACTAAACCCCGAGGCCTGTGAATTAAGGCAAAATGTTCCTTGTGCTCTCTCCCTCCTGCCTCACATGGTGCCATGCAGACTGGACACTGCTTTCCACAGCCAAACACCTGTTTGAACAGCACATCCTGTGGCTTGAATCCAACACTTTCCACTTTACATTTAACTGATCTTTTCTTTAATTCATTTTGCAATTGTGGTTGCAATTCACCCACTGACATCAAGAGCCACTTTGCAAATGGTTCTTGTTTAGCATTGCTGAGGGTTAGAAAGTTCACAAGTGCATCATTAGGGATTGCCAGTTGGTCCCTCAAAATTGTGCAAATGTTATTAATAAAGTCCTTTATGTTGCTGGATGTCTTTGTGTTTTCCTGTGCTTTGGAAATGGCCTCTGTTATTTTCATGGTGATTTCTGACAAACGCTTCTCTTCTAGCTTAGATATTCTTTCTTCAGGACAGTGTATTTTGATTTGCTCAGATATCCAGTTTTTGACAAATTCTTCATAGGAAGAAATGTAAAAGAGATACTTTTTAAAGTTGGATTCATCAAGCAGTTGTTTCAAAAGTGAATACTGAAAGGAGCAGCGTGAGCTAAAACTACATGCCCCTTTACTAGACAACACGATGTCAACAATGTCATTACCAAGAAATTCGGTAATATACATCTCTATTGCTGGTTTGAGGCAGGATGATGTGAACTCATCAGCTTTCTTCTGAGACTGGTGCCATTCGTGAAAGATGTCTTTGAAGTTCATCCAGTACTTCTCTTTGTTTTCCTCTAGACTTCTGTGAAGGTCATTATTTTCTATGAAACGATCGTGCATTTTTTGAAATTCCCTGGCTGCACTGGCACAAATATGCAGTTTTAAAGATATTTCCAATTCCTCATTTATTTTACTATGTTTTTTAGTGTCTATTGTCTCATCAATCTTATTCAAAATTTCTCTTGTGTATGTGTCATCGTAATCAGTCTCCTTTGATGTGAGGCCAACCACAAGCTGTTGACAGTTGGCTATAAGCTTGTCTGACATTTCTTGTGCTTCTTTAATGGAATTACGATTCCAAAAAAATTTTAATGTCTTTATCAAGCTGCCCCCATCAGTGACAGTGAAGGGTTTTGATCCATAGTCATGCAAGTTGACCAGGTTTAAGTGCTCAGCCACTGAGCTTCCTTTTTGATTAAGATTGATCCATAACTGGCGATAAACACTTCCCATGATATCTTGTCTTTCGAGTCCTTCGAATGACAATTCATGAATTGTTTCATCCCACATCTTTTCAAAGTCAGACCGTAGTTCCTGTTCTGATTTCTCAGAGTTCCTCTTGCGACAGTCTTCAAGCAACTTAAGCACCCTCTCTTCCATTACATTGGTGTGGTTCCTTTTGATGGACTCCAGTCTTATCATTCCCTGACGGAGAGAAGCAGCTGCATCTAGACGATTTGTGACCGAATTCTGTAATTCTTTTCTCAGGGATATGGCACTGTTTTCAAAGTCCCCTCTATATTTTTCCACAAGTTCCACATGGCAGTCTGTTTTCTTGTAGTATGAAATAATATTGTCTATAATGTTTTCTTCTCCTTTGGTAAGCTCAGTGCATGACTCAGTTTTTAGCTGACTGAGGCGAATTCTTATGTCTGATGTTTGCAATGTCTCAGAGAATTTACCAAAATTGGAAATGTTTGTTTCAGCTTTTGTTACCCATGTGTGCATGTCCTTTCGGAATTTCCATTCCCACTTACTGTACTCAGTGCACACCTTCATGTAAGCATCAGCCACCAAGCTGTTCCTAAAGCTGAAAATAAAGTTTTCAAACTTCACAGCGCTCCATAAGCTTTCGGTCCACTCCAGAAAATCCAAAACAGTGTTTCTAGACGTCTTGCACTTCATGAAAACACCAGTCATGCTCTTTTTGAAGTCATAAACAGATTCACTGTAACCTGCACTGACTGGTGACATGGGGGGAGTTCCATGCCAGAGCCCAGGGATGTAAAAACTGTCAGTCTCTGGATCATATTCCATCACATCAGTGAATTTTTTGTTCTCTTCCTTGTTCTCCATTTTGGCTGCTGCCTGTGTCATCTCATTCAGCTGCTCCAACAGGAGTTTTCGATCCTTCAAGTTCTTGCCATGTGCTGAGACATCTGCCACATTCTGGTACACAAACAGACATTTGGGTCTCTTGCCCACTTCCTTCATCCTGAGAAAGGCATGAACAACAATCTGCAGAATGTCTTTCATTTCTGTGGAGTTCTCCATAGCAATGTTAATTACTGTCACATCACTCAGTCCAACTACAAGCGTGGCCAACTCATTGTCATGTTCATAGCTATAATCAAGCTGAGCCAGTTCTGGTGACTTCAGTCCCTCTGTGTCAATGATCAGCAGAAAGTCACAATTTAGTTTTTTTCTCATGTCGTCTTTGACTTTGATTAGCAGCATGAAAGCTCCTCTTGTGCATCTTCCACTACTGACAGCAAACTGCACCCCAAACATTGTGTTAAGAAGAGTAGACTTCCCTGTGCTCTGGACTCCCAAAACTGTCACCACCAACATTTTATTATTTGGCTTCACCAGACTGTTCAGCTGATCAAGGACATTACTCACCCACCTCAGGGGTATATTAGATGCATCTCCATCAACCAATTCAACAGGGAAGCCCTCAAGCAACAACTCTGCACAGAGTTTGGGGAGGTGAAGCATTTGTTTATGTGATTCTTCATCTTTAGAAAGGATGACTCCTGATTCATATAGCTGACCCATTTCACGTAAAAAGTGTTCAGTTCCTAAAGAACTCTTTGAGATCTTGAGGTCCAGCTCTGCAATTTCCACCTTGTTTCTTTCTGATGAGTCCTGACATTTCTCTTTATACTGCTCTCTAAGTGTTGAGAGTTTTTTACGAGACAAATTGTCCAGATTCATCCTCATCCATTTTAAGAAGTAGGATCTCTCCAATCCTGGACTTGATAGTGCACTAATGAAACACGTCATTGCCTCTGACATGTCATATTCTCTTTGCTTCTTTCTGAGTTCCATCTTCTTTTTTCTGAGATCACTTTTATACTTTTCAATTGCCTGATTCCCAGCTTTCCTCAGTCTGCACTCCTCCTTCTCTACCCTAGCCAAATCCATCCAGATATCTCCCTGCAAGGGGAGTTGCTCCTCCTTGAACTGTTGTATGTCCTGTATTTTTGATGTGATTTCATCTGCATTTCTCTTGGCATTCTGACATTCCACCGTATCTTCATCCACGCGGATTCCAAGTTCACCTGTCACTGTGGTCATCTGCTCCAGTGTCATTTTGTGTGGGTTGTTTGTAATCACATCTGTTACCATGGAGCGAAGAGTCCTGATAAAGTCTGCATCATTCTTTTTGTCTTTGAGAATGACATTTCTCTTCCTCAGTCCTAAGCGTTTCACTTCATTTTTTAAAGCAGTAGAATTGAAGGTGATGCTCTGTGCATTTCCAACCAAATACAACTGTGTTTTAACATGCTGACTGGGAAGCATCTTGTCGCTTGTTTTCAAATGATCAAAAAACACAAACACTGCTGCAGATGTCTGACACAGGAAACGATACTGAGTCTCAAATGTACTGATATCACCTCTCAAATTAGCCACCGCCACAGGCTCTGGAAAGATGTCAATACTTTTGTTCCCACATGGAAGATACCAGCTGATTTCCACCAGGCCATTTGATATTCTCCTCAAAGTGTCTCCTGACTCCATGTTACGGTGAACAAATGTTCCATGGTACTGTTGGGGATTACTGAGTAACATGTTTAAAATGTGTGACTTGGAAAGGCTGCATTCACCAAGTCTTACAAAAGACACCAGTGGGAGTTCAGAGACAACTATTCTTTCCTCTACAAATCCCCTGGAATCTGCCAGTGAATGGGGTCTAAATTTCTTTACAATATCCCTCATTGACCAAAGCATGAACATGACCTCTTGTGTGTCACAGTTTGGCAGAAGCAAAGGAACAGAGAACTGGCATAAAGACATTTTCAGGGCCATTTCCTGGTGAAGAAACCTATCTGAGCAGAGAAAGAGTGCAGTTATAATGTCTAAAGGATTTACATCCTTTATTTCCTCATCACTGTCCCAGTCTGTGTCATTACTATTAGTGTCATTTGACGGGACAAGTTTAACAGACCTGGCAGTAACGTTCACCATCATTAGTCTCTTCAGGAAGAGCCATGGCAGTGAGGAGAGTGACTGAACTGGCTCATCTGTGACACTGTCCTTGCCAATCTCCAGTACTGTACTGAGGGAGAGCTTTTCAGGATAGTACCGCTTCAAATCCAGGTCCTGCAGATGTTCTGTCAGCCCTTTACCTGTTAATGATGAGAAAAGAAATTATATGAATTTGTCATCTCAGTGGTACCCGCCCTTGATTATAAATGTTGAATTTCATACAATTTACACTAAGACAGCGTAAACGTGTGGCTGAAGCCTGATGCTTGTGAAACAATCAGCTGCAGACACTTAACAGAATAACCCAAGAATAAGTTATATATTGTTGTTGATTACCTCTAACAGCTGTTTGATTTTCCAGTTATCCTGGAATGTCTAAAAGCCTATGGAGGCTGACTTGCTGTCAGAAGGTAGGTTTAGAAATAGAAATGATTTGGAGATAAGGCAGCCGAATAAATCAGTAAATAATTAATTATAGCATAATTGCTGGATATGAAAGCAGAATTACTAAATGATCATTTCTGTTCGTGTCTCAAATATATATATGTATACATATATATATTTTTTATTGATCTAGCCTTAATAATTGCTGTTGCTTTTCTCTCTGCGTTCATTAACTAGTTGAGTGCTTTTAATCAAAACACACTTACCTGTGTCTGCAGAAGTGCTAGAAGTTCTGCTAAATAATGCGGCACAATAACTAATTATCTTGTTATCTTTGGAGACCAAAATCGTAACTGAAAATAAAATTTGATTCATTGCACAGCCCTAGAACATACTAGTTTGAATCAAAACACACTTACTTGTGTCTACAGAGGTGCTAGCTCCGCTGCTTCTCTTCCCATTTGTGAGAACAGTGACAATGTGAAAGGAGTACGTAGTCTGTGGTTTCAGGGCGTGGAAGGTAACTGTGCTGGACTCTGTTGTCTTCTCCTGAATATTCTGTCCATTACATTCACATGTCACATGGTATTCCTTTATCCCAGTACCTGCTTCATCCCAACTAAGTGTGACTGATGTACTACTGACATTTTCAACTTTGATGTTGTCGGGTGGGGCAGGTTCTGCAAAAGCAACAAATTCACCAGTCATGCATCACAGAGAGTGTGAATAAGGCTGGAGTTTGGAGAAAAATGAATTGAGGAAAATTACCTGTACACTGAGACACAGTGACTGCCTCACTGCGAGCTCCATTCTCAGCAACAGAAACAAGGCTGAATGTGTACTCTGTTCCTGGATGCAGGTCCTTCACCTCTGCAACGTTGGAGCCTGTAATCTTCTGGGTCTCTGAGTGTGTGCCACTGGAGTAAGTCACTTCAAATGTGTTGATGTTTTCAGGAGGATCCCAAGAAAGACTCACAGAGTTGATAGTGACAGACTTCGCTGTAATCTTTTCTGGTGCAGGAATCACTGTGGGGGAAAACACTGCCATGCATTAGGTTATGCAACACAAATCATTGCAAATATGTGTGTGTGTGTGTGTGTCTGTGTGTGTGTGTGTGTGTGAGAATAAAACTGCAAAAACAAATGCACAATTAACATTGTTGCACTTCAGTTTCATCTGGTGGACTTTTGATAGGTTAACACTAGAATTCATTGGTCTGGTTTGCTGTGTATTGTCAATAGACATTCTTAGCAATAGAGACACAACTGAAAGAGGGATTCTTAAAATAACCTAAAATTGTTAGATCCTCATAAAAGTAATTCATTCATGAAGTACCATACTTAATCTCTATGCTGGGGCAAGGAATCAGTGGGCGGAGAGGATGTTAACATGCAAATGATGGTTGACACTTGTGGAACATTTTGCTCATGACCCAGAGTGGAATACGTCCAAGATCATTTTACGTTATTAAGATTATTACTGCTGTTGCAGATAACCCTCAAGAGAGGTTTTCTTTATCAACAATTCTGGGATGTCTAGTTGCCATCTGAAGGTAAGTTTGGAGACTCTGGGAATCATTTGGAGACATGGTGACGGACAAAATATTTGTGCAGCATGACAGAATTACTGGATTTGTAAGTGAAATTATTGAAGCGTAATGTCCATTTGCATCTTCAAAGGGGTAAATAGTTCGCCAAACTGGCCCTGATTTGCTCTGTGCTTGTAACTATTTTGTTTTCTGTGTGAACTGACTAACGTACCAGTGCTAGCAGCAGTGCTTCTCTTCCCATTTGTGAGAACAGTGACAATGTGAAAGGAGTACGTAGTCTCTGGTTTCAGGGTGTGGAAGGTAACTGTGCTGAGCTCTGTTGTCTTCTCCTGAATATTCTGTCCATCAGATTCACATGTCACATGGTATTCCTTTATCCCAGTAGCTGGTTTCTCCCAGTTAAGTGTGACTGATATACTACTGACATTTTCAGCTTCGCTGTTGTCCATCTGTGCAGGTTCTGCAAAACAACAAATGCATCAACCAGTGATGTTTAAGAGACAGATGACAGTATCTCACTAGATAATCAGAAAGCTCATATAGTCTTTATAAGATGGACACAGTTGATGTAGATATAGATTTTAAACTTCTTCATATTATATCCACATTTGTCTTATCCTCTGTAGTCATCTCCTGAATATTCCGTCCATCAGATTCATTTGTAACATGACAACAGAACGTAATGACGTCACTCTAAGCGCGCGAATGCCGGTCATGGAGTAACTCACCTAACTTGTCTCCCAAGCTATCTATCTTGGATTAATATCAACGGATGGACTATAATTATAATACAACAAAGCTGGATTCAAACTCATCTGCAACAATATCTCATATAACATTTGACAATAACGAATCGTTCCTTGGATCTTTTCTTAACCTTCCAAACATCGCTGAAACTAGCGGAGACATGAGCTCTCCGACTGAAACAAACACTGGCAAAACACTTTCTAGCACTCCCAAGCCGGGTGAGTCAACCACTACCTTCAGCACACCTGCAAGAATAGAAAGCCGCCCACCGGCTGTAAAAAAGAAACGACTTTCCAGTCAAGAATTATTACAATCCCCGGACATAACTGACACTGAACATAGCATTGTGTTGTTAATAGAAGAAAAACTCAAGCACTTGGAAAAACGTAGCAAACTGGACATCCTTGACACACTTCTTTCCGAGGTTGCCGAGCTGAAAAACATGGTCACGATATTTAAAGCTGAAACTGAGGAACTCAAAAATACTGTCTCAGAATTACAATCCGAAATCACAAACATCAAAAAAGAAAACCACCTTTTGAAAGAATCAATGCTGGACCTTCAAACCAGGTCAATGAGAGATAATTTAATTTTTAGTGGAATTCAAGAAACAAACAATGAAAATCCAGAGGAACTGCTTAAATCATTTATGAAGAATGAACTCAACATCCCGGAGGAGACTGTAAACAACATCACTTTCGCCCGAGCCCATCGGATTGGGAAGAAGAGAACATACGTCAACGCACTGCAAACTGAACCCACCGCATCCAGGCCCATCGATACCAAGTCACATCAGCATTCATCGGACCCAGGCCCATCGTTGCCAAGTTTGAACACTTCAAGCAGCGTGAATATGTCAGAAGTCTCGGGAGAAGGCTCAAAGGCAAACCGTTTGGCATAAACGAACAGTTCCCACCTCTGATTATGGAGCGACGCCGAATCCTTCTTCCCATCTACCACAACAACCGAAAGAACGGCAAACAGGTGAGTCTGATCTCCGACAAACTCTACATAGACAATAACTTATTTAAGGATCCAAATATCACCCCTTGGCTATAGTGACATTAACTTATACCAATCCTTTGAATCGCGAACTGTCTGTTAACTGAGAACCTCTGGAAATATAACTATCTAATCCTAACAGTGTAATGTCTGGAATTGGGAGTTCTTGAGGGCAGAAGGTGGAGAAAATAAATCATGCATGTGTGTATATATGTGCTTACGTTATGCTTTATTTATTTTTTATTTATTTATTTATTTATTTATTATTATTATTATTTTTTTTTTGTATATGTGTCAGTCTGCATTGCACCTTGTGTGTACTGTATGTATGTACACTCTCACTCGCCCCTCTCTTGTAACTATACTGTGCTTATAACTCATTTTGAGATAACATTTAATGTCACAACGCCTATATATCACTCAATTGATGAATGTGTGTGTACATGTGCGTAGTCATGGGTTTGTGTATATTAAGTCTCAGATGTTGTCCCTCCTCTGCTTCTTTCCCCTGCTTCTCCTGCTTCTCTTCTTTGTCCCTGCTTTTAGATGAGCTGCATTTCCAATGTGCAGTACATGCAAAATTTCAACCTGCTTGCATCCCACACTGAGTTTGCCTACCGCATTTAGCATAAGTATAATCCACAGAGAGTGAATGTGTAGGTATGTCTGTGAGAGTGCAATGGGTACTCGGGGCTGTTTCCAAGCAATATAAGTTCAAGATATCAAAGGTTTCAAGCCCTGAGAGCAGTGCTCATTGTGTGATATGATTGGTCTGTATGTGTGAAATTTTGGACTAACTCCAAGCCATATGGAGTGGTATGGGCAAAGACGCACAACGGTCACAGATCCTGAATACATGTTGTATGACCACAGCTGATAAAGCTACCGCTCTCCCCTCCTTTCTGTGTACGTTGGAAACATCTTGGGGCAGTGGTAGCCTGGAGGTGGGTTAGGCGAACGTGCTGCCGGAGGGTTGCAGGTTCAACCCCCGAGCCTGTAGGAAGAGACCAGAGGGGAGAGTGAGTAGCCACACTCTCCTGCTCTGGACTCAATTCCACTGATGTGCCCCTGAGATGGCCCTTAGCCCCCAATCTGCTAAAGCTGGGAGGAGAGGTGGAGAGCAGGCATGCTCCAAAACACAACAGCTCACACAACACCGTTATTGTTCCAAGGGAAGCTAGCCCATCATTGAAATGCTTGGGTACAACACCCTGGATAACGCAGCTTTAAGTCCATCCGTTGATGAGTGAAATAAGCCTGCCTTTGGGGTGTATGTATGTGTGCGTGTATGTGTGTTTGTGAGTGTGTGTGTGTGTGTGTGTGTGTGTGGGCGTAGGCAAACTCAGTAGCACCTACAATTGCCCCCCCCCCCCATCACCCTCACTTTACTCTCTTTTCCCCTTCTGTCCTTCCTGCCATGTATCTCTATCATTCTACCTCACTCCAACCACATCTCTCTTCACCAGCATTACTCTTCATTAAGAGTCCTACCTCTGTCCCTCAGTCCCAATCCACTATACTTTTTTCCCCATCGTCCTTTCTATCTGCCTTGCTCACTGCTTATAAAAAAAAAAAAAAAAAAAATCCAAAGACGTTATAACAATGGCTTATCTGCTGTAATATTACAACTCTGCTCCAGGCCTGCTGTACACAGCTGAGTCTTCAAATGACCTCCCAACCCCATTACCAATCCCCAACTACACCAATGCTACTTAACGCGCCAATGAGTGTTTGTATGTTTCCGTGTTTATGTTACATGTACATTCTGGGTTTGTTATATGTTCTCACATTCAAAATCTTCCCCCTCATGGATCTCTACTGCACACTGCATAATTCAATATCATTCAACATAATACCAATCCCATGGTACTGCCAGTGAAAATAACATCATGGAACATAAGAGGAATCAGCTCCCCTGCAAAAATAACAAAAATATTAAATCACATAAAAAACAAACTAAGATCTGATATCTGCTTTATACAGGAAACCCACCTTACAGAGGCAGAGTCTCGGAAACTTACAGCCAGATGGATTGGCCAGTCATACCACTCCACATTTAGCTCCAAAAAACGAGGCGTTTCCATTTTAATCAGTAAGAACATATCATTTTCTCACAACTCAACACTGACCGATTCAGAGGGACGCTATATCATTATCACCGGAACCATCGGAAAAGATACTCTAACTCTAGCAAATATCTATGGCCCCAATGCAGACTCTCCTTCCTTTCTCCACTCATTGTTCTCAGCACTGTCTAACTTTCCTGACTCCCATATCATCCTAGGCAGTGATTTTAATATAGTATTGGACCCGGACATAGATCGCTCATCATCAACCTCCACTAATAAACCCAACCACTCTTCATCCTTACTCAAACAGTACATGTCAGATTATGGACTGTTAGATGTCTGGAGACTGAAAAATCCAGGTAATAAAGAATATTCATATTATTCACCCTACCATAAATCATACTCCCGTATAGACTACTTCTTGGTAAACAACTCCATTACACACAAAATAACTGACCCAGCCATCCATAGCATTATCATCTCTGACCATGCCCCCATTAGTATTGTTTTTTTAGCAGAACACCAACCCCATCCCCCACCTAGATGGCGCTTCAATAATTCATTACTTAAAGACAAAGAATTTCACAACTACTTCAAAAACGAATGGACATCCTTTATCGAAATCAATGACATTAATGGAATAACAGCATGTACACTATGGGAAACTGCAAAGGCAGTTATGAGAGGGAAAATAATATCATACTGCGCATACAAAAAGAAAGAAGAAATTGCAAAAGAGCATGAGCTACAAAAAGAGGTGAAGAGATTGGACCTTCTGGCCTCGCATACACCTGCCGATTCAGTAATGAAAGAACTCCTGAAAACTAAACATGAACTCAACAATATACTTAACAAGAAAACCGAAGGTATTCTCCTCAAACTCCGACAGCAACATTTTGAATTTGGAAATAAAACAGGTAAATTCTTAGCAAATCAGCTGAAGCAACAAACAGAGAAATCTATCATTACCTCAATCATAGACCCATCCGGAAATATAACCCAAAACCCCTCCATAATTAATGGCTCTTTTAGATCTTTCTACTCAAATCTTTACACCTCAAACCAGAGCACCTCACCTAAAGATGCCGAAACATTTCTGAGGAATGTCTCCCTACCCAAACTAACTCAAACCCAAGCAGAGAATCTAGAGGTACCTCTCTCCCTAGAAGAAATCACCAGAGCACTCCATCTCATGCCTAACAATAAATCACCGGGACCAGATGGCTACCCAGCAGAATTTTATAAACAGTTCTGGCCTCTCCTTTCACCTCTTTTTTTTAAAGTGATATCTGAAATCCACCAAAATACCACTATTCCCCATCATATGAACACTGCCTATATTACACTCATTCCAAAACCAAATAAGGACCCCACTAAATGCTCCAACTATCGGCCCATATCATTAATCAACACAGACATAAAAATTATAAGCAAGGCTTTATCAATCAGATTGGAATCTGTAATCTCATCATTAATATGCATAGATCAAACTGGTTTTATTAAGGGGAGGCATTCCTCAGAAAACACACGAAGATTATTTAACCTGATCAATTTCTATAAAAATAGCACCTCTCCAAACAAACCACCATTTTTTTATAGCAACACTTGATGCTGAAAAGGCGTTTGACAGAGTAGAATGGTCCTTTCTCTTCACCTCCCTTAATCACTTTGGATTCCAGCCATATTTCACCAGCTGGATTAAAACACTATACAATTCACCCACTGCATCTGTTATAACCAATGGACTTATATCAAAACCATTTCAATTACAAAGAGGTACTAGACAAGGATGCCAATTGTCCCCATTCCTGTTTGCACTTTTCATTGAACCACTGGCTGCTTCCATTAGGCAATGTGACCATATCTCAGGCATCCAATCAAACTCACACCACCATAAAATCAGTTTGTATGCCGATGACATTCTGTTATACATTGCAAACCCCTCATCTTCACTTCCAGCAGTCCAAACTCTGATCAGTAATTACAGTAGGGTCTCTGGCTACTCCATCAACTGGACAAAATCAGAGATTCTGCCTATAACCAAGCTCAACAGGGATGCTGAGGCTGGGGTCCCCCTTTTCAAACGAACAGCAAAATCTATTACATACCTTGGAATCCACATCTCTCCAAATCTAAACGAATTGTTCAAACTGAACTTCACCCCCCTACTACAAGAAATAAAAGACAATCTGGAAAGATGGAATAAATTACCACTATCTCTAATTGGCCGAATTTCAACAGTTAAAATGAACATCCTCCCCAAAATAAACTACCTCTTTGCCATGACGCCTGTCACCCCACCCCCGGGCTGGTTCTCCTCTCTCAATAGCGCAGTCACTGGATTCTACTGGAAAAACCAAAAACCACGAATCAAACTATCTACACTCCAAAAGCCAAAACAATATGGAGGACTTGGGGCCCCAAATTTCTTTTACTATTTCCTCTCACACCAATTACTATACATCCACCACTGGACAAATAACACCAATCCACCTTGGCTAGACATCGAAAATACTTTAAATAAAGAATTGAGCGTCAAAAATCTCCCATTTATAGATAAATCCATAAAAACTCACAACTGTTACAAAAACAACACTATCAGCACCACTCTAACCGCTTGGTGGAAGTCAAATGAAGTTCTCCATTACAGTCTCTCACCCTCTATCCATACTCCATTGTGGCATAATCCCATGTTTTTAATCAATAACAAACCCTTTTTCTTCTCAACCTGGAATGAGAGAGGAGTAACTAGCCTGGGACAGTTACTCAATGATGGCTTGCTCATGACCTTCGACCAAATCCGAAAACAATACGTCATACCGGACCACTGCTACTTCCAGTATATCCAGTTAAAAGGAGTCATTAAAAAAACCATCAACACCAGGAACTTTAACAATCATAGCCCTCCCCTCTACTCAAAGTTACAATCACTCAAACCTCAAAAAAAGTTATCCAAAATATACAAACTTCTAGCATCTGAAGACAGCACAATATCAATCCCTATAGACAAATGGACCACAGACATAAATAGCCTACCAACAGATATTAACTGGCAAAGCATATGCAATAACACATTCTCTATGACATGTAATTCTAAAATCCAACTTATACAGTATAAAGTCCTTCACAGAACCCACATTACCACTCACAAACTTTACCGCATGGGCTTTAGCCAAAGTAATACATGTTCACATTGTCCAACCTCAACAGATGATTACTTTCATGCCATGTGGCTCTGCACACACGTCCAAAACTTCTGGTCGGAGGTTATGAGCAAGCTATCTGAGATCCTTAGCCTCAGCATCCCCTTATGCCCCATCATAGCCTTACTTGGCGATGTCTCTACGCTACACACATCTAAACATCTTAAATCATTCATATTAATATCACTAACCATCGCCGAAAAGACCATATTACTGAACTGGAAAGACAGAACCAAGATATCCATAGCTCACTGGCTCAACCTACTAACAGACCATTCAAATCTAGAAAAACTTACCGCATCTCAGCAAAACAACATTAAATCCTATGAAGACACCTGGTCCCCCTTTCTACAATATCTTAAACGCTGATTCCTCTCCCTACAAGTGACCCTTAACATTACTACTGTTCTCAACCTTTATCTATTTATTTATTTTCTCCTCCTAACACAGTGTGCAGTTTGTCCCACCAGCCCAGATTGTCTGGTCTTGTCTGTCTTGTCCCATCATGTCTCGTCAGTCTTGTTATGTTTTGTTGTTCAGCCTTCATACATAAATACATATATACACAGAATGATGTATTTATTTTATTTATTTGATTATCTAACTGTTATTATTTTTTTTTTCTTTCCTTTCTTTTCCTTTTTTCCTTCCCCCTTTTTTTTTTGTTTCATTTTGTTTTCTTTCCCTTTGCTCTTTTTTTTTTTTTTTGACTTTATTTGTTGTTTACCTTGTTGTAGTTATTGTTTTTTTGTTTGTTTGTTTATTGTTTGTTAGTTTGAGGTTTGTTTGTTTTGCGAAGTATTGTTGTACTTTGTATTTTTGTTATCCTGTTTTCAATAAATAAATAAAAAAAAAAAAATCCCTTTATCCCAGTACCTGCTTCATCCCAACTAAGTATGACTGACGTACTACTGACATTTTCAGCTTTGATGTTGTCGGGTGGGGCAGGTTCTGCAAAAGCAACAAATTCACCAGTCATGCATCACAGAGAGTGAAAACAAGGCTGGAGTTTGGAGAGAAATGAATTGAGGAAAATTACCTGTACACTGAGACACAGTGACTGTCCCACTGCGAGCTCCATTCTCAGCAACAGAAACAAGGCTGAATGTGTACTCTGTTCCTGGATGCAGGTCCTTCACCTCTGCAACACTGGAGCCTATAATCTTCAGGGTCTCTGAGTGTGTGCCACTGGAGTAAGTCACTTCAAATGTGTTGATGTTTTCAGGGGGATCCCAAGATAGACTCACAGAGTTGATAGTGACAGACTTCGCTGTAATCTTTTGTGGTGCAGGAATCACTGTGGGTGAAAAACACTGCCATGCATTAGGTTATGCAACACAAATCATTGCAAATATGTGTGAGTGCGTGTGTGTGTGTGTGTGCGTTTGTGTGTGTGTGAGAATTAAACTGCAAAAAAAGTGCACAATTAACATTGTTGCACTTCAGTTTCATCTGGTGGACTTTTGATAGGTTAACGCTAGAATTCATTGGTCTGGTTTGCTGTGTATTGTCAATAGACCATCTTAGCAATAGAGACACAACTGAAAGAGGGATTCTTAAAATAACCTAAAATTGTTAGATCCTCATAAAAGTAATTCATTCATGAAGTACCATACTTAATCTCTACGTTGGGGCAAGGAATCGGTGGGCGGAGAGGATGTTAACATGCATCTGATGGTTGACACTTGTGGAACATTCTGCTGTACACCCAGAGTGGAATACGTCCAAGATCATTTTACGTTATTAAGATTATTACTGCTGTTGCAGATAACCCTCAAGAGAGGTTTTCTTTATCAACAATTCTGGGATGTCTAGTTGCTGTCTGAAGGTAAGTTTGGAGAAACTCTGAATCCTTTGGAGACATGGTGACGGACAAAATATTTGTGGAGCATGACAGAATTACTGGATTTGTAAGTGAAATTTTTGAAGTATAATGTCTATTTGCAGCTTCAAAGGGGCTGAATAGTTAGCCAGACTGGCCCTGATTTGCTCTGTGCTTGTTACTATAGTGTCTTCTGTGTGAACTGACTAACGTACCAGTTTGAATCAAAACACACTTACTTGTGTCTGCAGAAGTGCTAGCAGCAGTGCTACTCTTCCCATTTGTGAGAACAGTGACAATGTGAAAGGAGTACGTAGTCTGTGGTTTCAGGGCGTGGAAGGTAACTGTGCTGGACTCTGTTGTCTTCTCCTGAATATTCTGTCCATCAGATTCACATGTCACATGGTATTTCTTCATCCCAGTACATGCTTCATTCCAGCTAAGTATGACTGACGTACAACTGACATTTTCCACTTTGATGTTGTCGGGTGGGGCAGGTTCTGCAAAAGCAACAAATTCACCAGTCATGCATCACAGAGAGTGTGAACAAGGCTGGAGTTTGGAGAAAAATGAGTTGTAGAAAATTACCTGTACACTGAGACACAGTGACCGTCTCACTGCGAGCTCCATTCTCAGCAACAGAAACAAGGCTGAATGTGTACTCTGTTCCTGGATGCAGGTCCTTCACCTCTGCAACACTGGAGCCTATAATCTTCAGGGTCTCTGAGTGTGTGCCACTGGAGTAAGTCACTTCAAATGTGTTGATGTTTTCAGGGGGATCCCAAGATAGACTCACAGAGTTGATAGTGACAGACTCCGCTGTAATCTTTTGTGGTGCAGGAATCACTGTGGGTTAAAAACACTGCCATGCATTAGGTTATGCAACACAAATCATTGCAAATATGTGTGAGTGCGTGTGTGTGTGTGTGTGTGTGTGTGTGTGTGTGTGTGAGAATAAAACTGCAAAAAAATGCACAATTAACATTGTTGCACTTCAGTTTCATCTGGTGGACTTTTGATAGGTTAACCCTAGAATTCATTGGTCTGGTTTGCTGTGTATTGTCAATAGACCATCTTAGCAATAGAGACACAACTGAAAGAGGGATTCTTAAAATAATCTTAAATTGTTAGATCCTCACAAAAGTAATTCATTCATGAAGTACCATACTTAATCTCTACGTTGGGGCAAGGAATCGGTGGGCGGAGAGGATGTTAACATGCATCTGATGGTTGACACTTGTGGAACATTCTGCTGTACACCCAGAGTGGAATACGTCCAAGATCATTTTACGTTATTAAGATTATTACTGCTGTTGCAGATAACCCTCAAGAGAGGTTTTCTTTATCAACAATTCTGGGATGTCTTGTTGCTGTCTGAAGGTAAGTTTGGAGAAACTCTGAATCCTTTGGAGACATGGTGACGGACAAAATATTTGTGCAGCATGACAGAATTATTGGATTTGTAAGTGAAATTTTTGAAGTATAATGTCTATTTGCAGCTTCAAAGGGGCTGAATAGTTAGCCAGACTGGCACTGATTTGCTCTGTGCTTGTTACTATAGTGTCTTCTGTGTGAACTGACTAACGTACCAGTTTGAATCAAAACACACTTACTTGTGTCTGCAGAAGTGCTAGCAGCAGTGCTACTCTTCCCATTTGTGAGAACAGTTACAATGTGAAAGGAGTACGTGGTCTGTGGTTTCAGGGCGTGGAAGGTAACTGTGCTGGACTCTGTTGTCTTCTCCTGAACATTCTGTCCATCAGATTCACATGTCACATGGTATTCCTTTATCCCAGTACCTGCTTCATCCCAGCTAAGTATGACTGACGTACAACTGACATTTTCCACTTTGATGTTGTCGGGTGGGGCAGGTTCTGCAAAAGCAACAAATTCACCAGTCATGCATCACAGAGAGTGTGAACAAGGCTGGAGTTTGGAGAAAAATGAGTTGTAGAAAATTACCTGTACACTGAGACACAGTGACCGTCTCGCTGCGAGCTCCATTCTCAGCAACAGAAACAAGGCTGAATGTGTACTCTGTTCCTGGATGCAGGTCCTTCACCTCTGCAACACTGGAGCCTATAATCTTCAGGGTCTCTGAGTGTGTGCCACTGGAGTAAGTCACTTCAAATGTGTTGATGTTTTCAGGGGGATCCCAAGATAGACTCACAGAGTTGATAGTGACAGACTCCGCTGTAATCTTTTGTGGTGCAGGAATCACTGTGGGTGAAAAACACTGCCATGCATTAGGTTATGCAACACAAATCATTGCAAATATGTGTGAGTGCGTGTGTGTGTGTGTGTGAGTGCGTGTGTGTGTGTGTGAGAATAAAACTGCAAAAAATGCACAATTAACATTGTTGCACTTCAGTTTCATCTGGTGGACTTTTGATAGGTTAACCCTAGAATTCATTGGTCTGGTTTGCTGTGTATTGTCAATAGACCATCTTAGCAATAGAGACACAACTGAAAGAGGGATTCTTAAAATAATCTTAAATTGTTAGATCCTCACAAAAGTAATTCATTCATGAAGTACCATACTTAATCTCTACGTTGGGGCAAGGAATCGGTGGGCGGAGAGGATGTTAACATGCATCTGATGGTTGACACTTGTGGAACATTCTGCTGTACACCCAGAGTGGAATACGTCCAAGATCATTTTACGTTATTAAGATTATTACTGCTGTTGCAGATAACCCTCAAGAGAGGTTTTCTTTATCAACAATTCTGGGATGTCTAGTTGCTGTCTGAAGGTAAGTTTGGAGAAACTCTGAATCCTTTGGAGACATGGTGACGGACAAAATATTTGTGGAGCATGACAGAATTACTGGATTTGTAAGTGAAATTTTTGAAGTATAATGTCTATTTGCAGCTTCAAAGGGGCTGAATAGTTAGCCAGACTGGCCCTGATTTGCTCTGTGCTTGTTACTATAGTGTCTTCTGTGTGAACTGACTAACGTACCAGTTTGAATCAAAACACACTTACTTGTGTCTGCAGAAGTGCTAGCAGCAGTGCTACTCTTCCCATTTGTGAGAACAGTGACAATGTGAAAGGAGTACGTAGTCTGTGGTTTCAGGGCGTGGAAGGTAACTGTGCTGGACTCTGTTGTCTTCTCCTGAATATTCTGTCCATCAGATTCACATGTCACATGGTATTTCTTCATCCCAGTACATGCTTCATTCCAGCTAAGTATGACTGACGTACAACTGACATTTTCCACTTTGATGTTGTCGGGTGGGGCAGGTTCTGCAAAAGCAACAAATTCACCAGTCATGCATCACAGAGAGTGTGAACAAGGCTGGAGTTTGGAGAAAAATGAGTTGTAGAAAATTACCTGTACACTGAGACACAGTGACCGTCTCACTGCGAGCTCCATTCTCAGCAACAGAAACAAGGCTGAATGTGTACTCTGTTCCTGGATGCAGGTCCTTCACCTCTGCAACACTGGAGCCTATAATCTTCAGGGTCTCTGAGTGTGTGCCACTGGAGTAAGTCACTTCAAATGTGTTGATGTTTTCAGGGGGATCCCAAGATAGACTCACAGAGTTGATAGTGACAGACTCCGCTGTAATCTTTTGTGGTGCAGGAATCACTGTGGGTTAAAAACACTGCCATGCATTAGGTTATGCAACACAAATCATTGCAAATATGTGTGAGTGCGTGTGTGTGTGTGTGTGTGTGTGTGTGTGTGTGTGTGAGAATAAAACTGCAAAAAAATGCACAATTAACATTGTTGCACTTCAGTTTCATCTGGTGGACTTTTGATAGGTTAACCCTAGAATTCATTTGTCTGGTTTGCTGTGTATTGTCAATAGACCATCTTAGCAATAGAGACACAACTGAAAGAGGGATTCTTAAAATAATCTTAAATTGTTAGATCCTCACAAAAGTAATTCATTCATGAAGTACCATACTTAATCTCTACGTTGGGGCAAGGAATCGGTGGGCGGAGAGGATGTTAACATGCATATGATGGTTGACACTTGTGGAACATTCTGCTGTACACCCAGAGTGGAATACGTCCAAGATCATTTTACGTTATTAAGATTATTACTGCTGTTGCAGATAACCCTCAAGAGAGGTTTTCTTTATCAACAATTCTGGGATGTCTTGTTGCTGTCTGAAGGTAAGTTTGGAGAAACTCTGAATCCTTTGGAGACATGGTGACGGACAAAATATTTGTGCAGCATGACAGAATTATTGGATTTGTAAGTGAAATTTTTGAAGTATAATGTCTATTTGCAGCTTCAAAGGGGCTGAATAGTTAGCCAGACTGGCCCTGATTTGCTCTGTGCTTGTTACTATAGTGTCTTCTGTGTGAACTGACTAACGTACCAGTTTGAATCAAAACACACTTACTTGTGTCTGCAGAAGTGCTAGCAGCAGTGCTACTCTTCCCATTTGTGAGAACAGTTACAATGTGAAAGGAGTACGTGGTCTGTGGTTTCAGGGCGTGGAAGGTAACTGTGCTGGACTCTGTTGTCTTCTCCTGAACATTCTGTCCATCAGATTCACATGTCACATGGTATTCCTTTATCCCAGTACCTGCTTCATCCCAGCTAAGTATGACTGACGTACAACTGACATTTTCCACTTTGATGTTGTCGGGTGGGGCAGGTTCTGCAAAAGCAACAAATTCACCAGTCATGCATCACAGAGAGTGTGAACAAGGCTGGAGTTTGGAGAAAAATGAGTTGTAGAAAATTACCTGTACACTGAGACACAGTGACCGTCTCGCTGCGAGCTCCATTCTCAGCAACAGAAACAAGGCTGAATGTGTACTCTGTTCCTGGATGCAGGTCCTTCACCTCTGCAACACTGGAGCCTATAATCTTCAGGGTCTCTGAGTGTGTGCCACTGGAGTAAGTCACTTCAAATGTGTTGATGTTTTCAGGGGGATCCCAAGATAGACTCACAGAGTTGATAGTGACAGACTCCGCTGTAATCTTTTGTGGTGCAGGAATCACTGTGGGTTAAAAACACTGCCATGCATTAGGTTATGCAACACAAATCATTGCAAATATGTGTGAGTGCGTGTGTGTGTGTGTGTGAGTGCGTGTGTGTGTGTGTGAGAATAAAACTGCAAAAAATGCACAATTAACATTGTTGCACTTCAGTTTCATCTGGTGGACTTTTGATAGGTTAACCCTAGAATTCATTGGTCTGGTTTGCTGTGTATTGTCAATAGACCATCTTAGCAATAGAGACACAACTGAAAGAGGGATTCTTAAAATAATCTTAAATTGTTAGATCCTCACAAAAGTAATTCATTCATGAAGTACCATACTTAATCTCTACGTTGGGGCAAGGAATCGGTGGGCGGAGAGGATGTTAACATGCATCTGATGGTTGACACTTGTGGAACATTCTGCTGTACGCCCAGAGTGGAATACGTCCAAGATCATTTTACGTTATTAAGATTATTACTGCTGTTGCAGATAACCCTCAAGAGAGGTTTTCTTTATCAACAATTCTGGGATGTCTAGTTGCTGTCTGAAGGTAAGTTTGGAGAAACTCTGAATCCTTTGGAGACATGGTGACGGACAAAATATTTGTGCAGCATGACAGAATTATTGGATTTGTAAGTGAAATTTTTGAAGTATAATGTCTATTTGCAGCTTCAAAGGGGCTGAATAGTTAGCCAGACTGGCCCTGATTTGCTCTGTGCTTGTTACTATAGTGTCTTCTGTGTGAACTTACTAACGTACCAGTTTGAATCAAAACACACTTACTTGTGTCTGCAGAAGTGCTAGCAGCAGTGCTACTCTTCCCATTTGTGAGAACGGTGACAATGTGAAAGGAGTACGTAGTCTGTGGTTTCAGGGCGTGGAAGGTAACTGTGCTGGACTCTGTTGTCTTCTCCTGAACATTCTGTCCATCAGATTCACATGTCACATGGTATTCCTTTATCCCAGTACCTGCTTCATCCCAGCTAAGTATGACTGACGTACAACTGACATTTTCCACTTTGATGTTGTCGGGTGGGGCAGGTTCTGCAAAAGCAACAAATTCACCAGTCATGCATCACAGAGAGTGTGAACAAGGCTGAAGTTTGGAAAAATATGAATTGAGTAAAATTACCTGTACACTGAGACACAGTGACTGTCTCACTGCGAGCTCCATTCTCAGCAACAGAAATAAGGCTGAATGTGTACTCTGTTCCTGGATGCAGGTCCTTCACCTCTGCAACACTGGAGCCTATAATCTTCAGGGTCTCTGAGTGTGTGCCACTGGAGTAAGTCACTTCAAATGTGTTGATGTTTTCAGGGGGATCCCAAGAAAGACTCACAGAGTTGATAGTGACAGACTCCGCTGTAATCTTTTGTGGTGCAGGAATCACTGTGGGTTAAAAACACTGCCATGCATTAGGTTATGCAACACAAATCATTGCAAATATGTGTGAGTGCGTGTGTGTGTGTGTGAGAATAAAACTGAAAAAAATTGCACAATTAACATTGTTGCACTTCAGTTTCATTTGGTGGACTGTTGATAGGTTAACCCTAGAATTCATTGGTCTGGTTTGCTGTGTATTGTCAATAGACCATCTTAGCAATAGAGACACAACTGAAAGAGGGATTCTTAAAATAGTCTTAAATTGTTAGATCCTCACAAAAGTAATTCATTCATGAAGTACCATACTTAATCTCTACGTTGGGGCAAGGAATCGGTGGGCGGAGAGGATGTTAACATGCATCTGATGGTTGACACTTGTGGAACATTCTGCTGTACACCCAGAGTGGAATACGTCCAAGATCATTTTACGTTATTAAGATTATTACTGCTGTTGCAGATAACCCTCAAGAGAGGTTTTCTTTATCAACAATTCTGGGATGTCTAGTTGCTGTCTGAAGGTAAGTTTGGAGAAACTCTGAATCCTTTGGAGACATGATGACGGACAAAATATTTGTGCAGCATGACAGAATTATTGGATTTGTAAGTGAAATTTTTGAAGTATAATGTCTATTTGCAGCTTCAAAGGGGCAGAATAGTTAGCCAGACTGGCCCTGATTTGCTCTGTGCTTGTTACTATAGTGTCTTCTGTGTGAACTGACTAACGTACCAGTTTGAATCAAAACACACTTACTTGTGTCTGCAGAAGTGCTAGCAGCAGTGCTTCTCTTCCCATTTGCGAGAACAGTGACAATGTGAAAGGAGTACGTAGTCTGTGGTTTCAGGGCGTGGAAGGTAACTGTGCTGGACTCTGTTGTCTTCTCCTGAATATTCTGTCCATCAGATTCACATGTCACATGGTATTCCTTTATACCAGTACCTGCTTCATCCCAGCTAAGTATGACTGACGTACAACTGACATTTTCCACTTTGATGTTGTCGGGTGGGGCAGGTTCTACAAAAGCAACAAATTCACCAGTCATGCATCACAGAGAGTGTGAACAAGGTTGGAGTTTGGAGAAAAATGAGTTGTAGAAAATTACCTGTACACTGAGACACAGTGACTGCCTCACTGCGAGCTCCATTCTCAGCAACAGAAACAAGGCTGAATGTGTACTCTGTTCCTGGATGCAGGTCCTTCACCTCTGCAACACTGGAGCCTATAATCTTCAGGGTCTCTGAGTGTGTGCCACTGGAGTAAGTCACTTCAGATGTGTTGATGTTTTCAGGGGGATCCCAAGAAAGACTCACAGAGTTGATAGTGACAGACTCCGCTGTAATCTTTTGTGGTGCAGGAATCACTGTGGGTGAAAAACACTGCCATGCATTAGGTTATGCAACACAAATCATTGCAAATATGTGTGAGTGCGTGTGTGTGTGTGTGTGTGTGTGTGTGAGAATAAAACTGCAAAAAAATGCACAATTAACATTGTTGCACTTCAGTTTCATCTGGTGGACTTTTGATAGGTTAACCCTAGAATTCATTGGTCTGGTTTGCTGTGTATTGTCAATAGACCATCTTAGCAATAGAGACACAACTGAAAGAGGGATTCTTAAAATAGTCTTAAATTGTTAGATCCTCACAAAAGTAATTCATTCATGAAGTACCATACTTAATCTCTACGTTGGGGCAAGGAATCGGTGGGCGGAGAGGATGTTAACATGCATCTGATGGTTGACACTTGTGGAACATTCTGCTGTACACCCAGAGTGGAATACGTCCAAGATCATTTTACGTTATTAAGATTATTACTGCTGTTGCAGATAACCCTCAAGAGAGGTTTTCTTTATCAACAATTCTGGGATGTCTAGTTGCTGTCTGAAGGTAAGTTTGGAGAAACTCTGAATCCTTTGGAGACATGGTGACGGACAAAATATTTGTGCAGCATGACAGAATTATTGGATTTGTAAGTGAAATTTTTGTAGTATAATGTCTATTTGCAGCTTCAAAGGGGCAGAATAGTTAGCCAGACTGGCCCTGATTTGCTCTGTGCTTGTTACTATAGTGTCTTCTGTGTGAACTGACTAACGTACCAGTTTGAATCAAAACACACTTACTTGTGTCAGCAGAAGTGCTAGCAGCAGTGCTACTCTTCCCATTTGTGAGAACAGTGACAATGTGAAAGGAGTACGTAGTCTGTGGTTTCAGGGCGTGGAAGGTAACTGTGCTGGACTCTGTTGTCTTCTCCTGAACATTCTGTCCATCAGATTCACATGTCACATGGTATTCCTTTATCCCAGTACCTGCTTCATCCCAGCTAAGTATGACTGACGTACAACTGACATTTTCCACTTTGATGTTGTCGGGTGGGGCAGGTTCTGCAAAAGCAACAAATTCACCAGTCATGCATCACAGAGAGTGTGAACAAGGCTGGAGTTTGGAGAAAAATGAGTTGTAGAAAATTACCTGTACACTGAGACACAGTGACCGTCTCGCTGCGAGCTCCATTCTCAGCAACAGAAACAAGGCTGAATGTGTACTCTGTTCCTGGATGCAGGTCCTTCACCTCTGCAACACTGGAGCCTATAATCTTCAGGGTCTCTGAGTGTGTGCCACTGGAGTAAGTCACTTCAAATGTGTTGATGTTTTCAGGGGGATCCCAAGAAAGACTCACAGAGTTGATAGTGACAGACTCCGCTGTAATCTTTTGTGGTGCAGGAATCACTGTGGGTTAAAAACACTGCCATGCATTAGGTTATGCAACACAAATCATTGCAAATATGTGTGAGTGCGTGTGTGTGTGTGTGAGAATAAAACTGCAAAAAATTGCACAATTAACATTGTTGCACTTCAGTTTCATTTGGTGGACTGTTGATAGGTTAACCCTAGAATTCATTGGTCTGGTTTGCTGTGTATTGTCAATAGACCATCTTAGCAATAGAGACACAACTGAAAGAGGGATTCTTAAAATAGTCTTAAATTGTTAGATCCTCACAAAAGTAATTCATTCATGAAGTACCATACTTAATCTCTACGTTGGGGCAAGGAATCGGTGGGCGGAGAGGATGTTAACATGCATCTGATGGTTGACACTTGTGGAACATTCTGCTGTACACCCAGAGTGGAATACGTCCAAGATCATTTTACGTTATTAAGATTATTACTGCTGTTGCAGATAACCCTCAAGAGAGGTTTTCTTTATCAACAATTCTGGGATGTCTAGTTGCTGTCTGAAGGTAAGTTTGGAGAAACTCTGAATCCTTTGGAGACATGGTGACGGACAAAATATTTGTGCAGCATGACAGAATTATTGGATTTGTAAGTGAAACTTTTGAAGTATAATGTCTATTTGCAGCTTCAAAGGGGCTGAATAGTTAGCCAGACTGGCCCTGATTTGCTCTGTGCTTGTTACTATAGTGTCTTCTGTGTGAACTGACTAACGTACCAGTTTGAATCAAAACACACTTACTTGTGTCTGCAGAAGTGCTAGCAGCAGTGCTACTCTTCCCATTTGTGAGAACAGTGACAATGTGAAAGGAGTACGTAGTCTGTGGTTTCAGGGCGTGGAAGGTAACTGTGCTGGACTCTGTTGTCTTCTCCTGAACATTCTGTCCATCAGATTCACATGTCACATGGTATTCCTTTATCCCAGTACCTGCTTCATCCCAGCTAAGTATGACTGACGTACAACTGACATTTTCCACTTCGTTGTTGTCGGGTGGGGCAGGTTCTGCAAAAGCAACAAATTCACCAGTCATGCATCACAGAGAGTGTGAACAAGGCTGGAGTTTGGAGAAAAATGAGTTGTAGAAAATTACCTGTACACTGAGACACAGTGACCGTCTCGCTGCGAGCTCCATTCTCAGCAACAGAAACAAGGCTGAATGTGTACTCTGTTCCTGGATGCAGGTCCTTCACCTCTGCAACACTGGAGCCTATAATCTTCAGGGTCTCTGAGTGTGTGCCACTGGAGTAAGTCACTTCAAATGTGTTGATGTTTTCAGGGGGATCCCAAGATAGACTCACAGAGTTGATAGTGACAGACTCCGCTGTAATCTTTTGTGGTGCAGGAATCACTGTGGGTGAAAAACACTGCCATGCATTAGGTTATGCAACACAAATCATTGCAAATATGTGTGAGTGCGTGTGTGTGTGTGTGTGTGTGTGTGTGTGTGTGTGTGTGAGAATAAAACTGCAAAAAATGCACAATTAACATTGTTGCACTTCAGTTTCATCTGGTGGACTTTTGATAGGTTAACCCTAGAATTCATTGGTCTGGTTTGCTGTGTATTGTCAATAGACCATCTTAGCAATAGAGACACAACTGAAAGAGGGATTCTTAAAATAATCTTAAATTGTTAGATCCTCACAAAAGTAATTCATTCATGAAGTACCATACTTAATCTCTACGTTGGGGCAAGGAATCGGTGGGCGGAGAGGATGTTAACATGCATATGATGGTTGACACTTGTGGAACATTCTGCTGTACACCCAGAGTGGAATACGTCCAAGATCATTTTACGTTATTAAGATTATTACTGCTGTTGCAGATAACCCTCAAGAGAGGTTTTCTTTATCAACAATTCTGGGATGTCTAGTTGCTGTCTGAAGGTAAGTTTGGAGAAACTCTGAATCCTTTGGAGACATGGTGACGGACAAAATATTTGTGCAGCATGACAGAATTATTGGATTTGTAAGTGAAATTTTTGAAGTATAATGTCTATTTGCAGCTTCAAAGGGGCTGAATAGTTAGCCAGACTGGCCCTGATTTGCTCTGTGCTTGTTACTATAGTGTCTTCTGTGTGAACTGACTAACGTACCAGTTTGAATCAAAACACACTTACTTGTGTCTGCAGAAGTGCTAGCAGCAGTGCTACTCTTCCCATTTGTGAGAACAGTGACAATGTGAAAGGAGTACGTAGTCTGTGGTTTCAGGGCGTGGAAGGTAACTGTGCTGGACTCTGTTGTCTTCTCCTGAACATTCTGTCCATCAGATTCACATGTCACATGGTATTCCTTTATCCCAGTACCTGCTTCATCCCAGCTAAGTATGACTGACGTACAACTGACATTTTCCACTTTGATGTTGTCGGGTGGGGCAGGTTCTGCAAAAGCAACAAATTCACCAGTCATGCATCACAGAGAGTGTGAACAAGGCTGGAGTTTGGAGAAAAATGAGTTGTAGAAAATTACCTGTACACTGAGACACAGTGACCGTCTCGCTGCGAGCTCCATTCTCAGCAACAGAAACAAGGCTGAATGTGTACTCTGTTCCTGGATGCAGGTCCTTCACCTCTGCAACACTGGAGCCCATAATCTTCAGGGTCTCTGAGTGTGTGCCACTGGAGTAAGTCACTTCAAATGTGTTGATGTTTTCAGGGGGATCCCAAGAAAGACTCACAGAGTTGATAGTGACAGACTCCGCTGTAATCTTTTGTGGTGCAGGAATCACTGTGGGTTAAAAACACTGCCATGCATTAGGTTATGCAACACAAATCATTGCAAATATGTGTGAGTGCGTGTGTGTGTGTGTGTGTGTGTGTGTGCGTGTGTGTGTGTGTGTGTGAGAATAAAACTGCAAAAAATTGCACAATTAACATTGTTGCACTTCAGTTTCATTTGGTGGACTGTTGATAGGTTAACCCTAGAATTCATTGGTCTGGTTTGCTGTGTATTGTCAATAGACCATCTTAGCAATAGAGACACAACTGAAAGAGGGATTCTTAAAATAATCTTAAATTGTTAGATCCTCACAAAAGTAATTCATTCATGTAGTACCATACTTAATCTCTACGTTGGGGCAAGGAATCGGTGGGCGGAGAGGATGTTAACATGCATATGATGGTTGACACTTGTGGAACATTCTGCTGTACGCCCAGAGTGGAATACGTCCAAGATCATTTTACGTTATTAAGATTATTACTGCTGTTGCAGATAACCCTCAAGAGAGGTTTTCTTTATCAACAATTCTGGGATGTCTAGTTGCTGTCTGAAGGTAAGTTTGGAGAAACTCTGAATCCTTTGGAGACATGATGACGGACAAAATATTTGTGCAGCATGACAGAATTATTGGATTTGTAAGTGAAATTTTTGAAGTATAATGTCTATTTGCAGCTTCAAAGGGGCAGAATAGTTAGCCAGACTGGCCCTGATTTGCTCTGTGCTTGTTACTATAGTGTCTTCTGTGTGAACTGACTAACGTACCAGTTTGAATCAAAACACACTTACTTGTGTCTGCAGAAGTGCTAGCAGCAGTGCTTCTCTTCCCATTTGCGAGAACAGTGACAATGTGAAAGGAGTACGTAGTCTGTGGTTTCAGGGCGTGGAAGGTAACTGTGCTGGACTCTGTTGTCTTCTCCTGAATATTCTGTCCATCAGATTCACATGTCACATGGTATTCCTTTATACCAGTACCTGCTTCATCCCAGCTAAGTATGACTGACGTACAACTGACATTTTCCACTTTGATGTTGTCGGGTGGGGCAGGTTCTACAAAAGCAACAAATTCACCAGTCATGCATCACAGAGAGTGTGAACAAGGTTGGAGTTTGGAGAAAAATGAGTTGTAGAAAATTACCTGTACACTGAGACACAGTGACTGCCTCACTGCGAGCTCCATTCTCAGCAACAGAAACAAGGCTGAATGTGTACTCTGTTCCTGGATGCAGGTCCTTCACCTCTGCAACACTGGAGCCTATAATCTTCAGGGTCTCTGAGTGTGTGCCACTGGAGTAAGTCACTTCAGATGTGTTGATGTTTTCAGGGGGATCCCAAGAAAGACTCACAGAGTTGATAGTGACAGACTCCGCTGTAATCTTTTGTGGTGCAGGAATCACTGTGGGTGAAAAACACTGCCATGCATTAGGTTATGCAACACAAATCATTGCAAATATGTGTGAGTGCGTGTGTGTGTGTGTGTGTGTGTGTGTGTGTGAGAATAAAACTGCAAAAAAATGCACAATTAACATTGTTGCACTTCAGTTTCATCTGGTGGACTTTTGATAGGTTAACCCTAGAATTCATTGGTCTGGTTTGCTGTGTATTGTCAATAGACCATCTTAGCAATAGAGACACAACTGAAAGAGGGATTCTTAAAATAATCTTAAATTGTTAGATCCTCACAAAAGTAATTCATTCATGAAGTACCATACTTAATCTCTACGTTGGGGCAAGGATTCGGTGGGCGGAGATGATGTTAACATGCATATGATGGTTGACACTTGTGGAACATTCTGCTGTACACCCAGAGTGGAATACGTCCAAGATCATTTTACGTTATTAAGATTATTACTGCTGTTGCAGATAACCCTCAAGAGAGGTTTTCTTTATCAACAATTCTGGGATGTCTAGTTGCTGTCTGAAGGTAAGTTTGGACACTTTGGGAATCCTTTGGAGACACGGTGACGGACAAAATATTTGTGGAGCATGACAGAATTATTGGGTTTGTAAGTGAAATTTTTGAAGCATAACGTCTATTTGCAGCTTCAAAGGGGCTGAATAGTTCGCCAAACTGGCCCTGATTTGCTCTGTGCTTGTTACTATAGTGTCTTCTGTGTGAACTGACTAACGTACCAGTTTGAATCAAAACACACTTACTTGTGTCTGCAGAAGTACTAGCAGCAGTGCTACTCTTCCCATTTGTGAGAAGAGTGACAATGTGAAAGGAGTACGTAGTCTGTGGTTTCAGGGCGTGGAAGGTAACTGTGCTGGACTCTGTTGTCTTCTCCTGAACATTCTGTCCATCAGATTCACATGTCACATGGTATTCCTTTATCCCAGTAGTTGGTTTCTCCCAGTTAAGTGTGACTGATATACAACTGACATTTAAAACTTTGCTGTTGTCCATTTGTGCAGGTTCTGCAAAACAACAAATGCATCAACCAGTTATGTTTAAGAGACAGATGACAGTAACTTACTACATTATCAGGAAGTTCACATAGTCTGTATCTGATGGACGCAGCTCATGTAGATATAAATTTAAACTTCTTCATATTTTATCCACATTTGTGTTATCATCTGTAGTATTCTCCTGAATATTCTGTACATTACATTTACATGTCACATAGTCTTCCTTTATCCCAGTACCTGCTTCATCCCAACTAAGAATGACGGACGTACTACTGACATTTTCAACTTTGGTGTTGTCGGGAGGGGCAGGTTCTGCAAAAGCAACAAATTCACCAGTCATGCATCACAGAGAGTGTGAACAAGGCTGAAGTTTGGAAAAATATGAATTGAGTAAAATTACCTGTACACTGAGACACAGTGACTGTCTCACTGCGAGCTCCATTCTCAGCAACAGAAACAAGGCTGAATGTGTACTCTGTTCCTGGATGCAGGTCCTTCACCTCTGCAACACTGGAGCCTATAATCTTCAGGGTCTCTGAGTGTGTGCCACTGGAGTAAGTCACTTCAAATGTGTTGATGTTTTCAGGGGGATCCCAAGAAAGACTCACAGAGTTGACAGTGACAGACTTCGCTGTAATCTTTTCTGGTGCAGGAATCACTGTGGGTGAAAAACACTGCCATGCATTAGGTTATGCAACACAAATCATTGCAAATATATGTGTGTGCATGAGTGTGTGTGTGTGTGTGTGTGTGTGTGTGTGTGCGTGTGTGTGTGTGTGTGTGAGAATAAAACTGAAAAAAATTGCACAATTAACATTGTTGCACTTCAGTTTCATTTGGTGGACTGTTGATAGGTTAACCCTAGAATTCATTGGTCTGGTTTGCTGTGTATTGTCAATAGACCATCTTAGCAATAGACACACAACTGAAAGAGGGATTCTTAAAATAATCTTAAATTGTTAGATCCTCACAAAAGTAATTCATTCATGAAGTACCATACTTAATCTCTACGTTGGGGCAAGGAATCGGTGGGCGGAGAGGATGTTAACATGCATATGATGGTTGACACTTGTGGAACATTCTGCTGTACGCCCAGAGTGGAATACGTCCAAGATCATTTTACGTTATTAAGATTATTACTGCTGTTGCAGATAACCCTCAAGAGAGGTTTTCTTTATCAACAATTCTGGGATGTCTAGTTGCTGTCTGAAGGTAAGTTTGGAGACACTGGGAATCCTTTGGAGACATGGTGATGGACAAAATATTTGTGCAGCATGACAGAATTATTGTGTTTGTAAGTGAAATTTTTGAAGCATAATGTCTATTTGCAATATCAAAGGGGCTGAATAGTTAGCCAAACTGGCCCTGATTTGCTCTGTGCTTGTTACTATAGTGTCTTCTGTGTGAACTGACTAACATACCAGTTTGAATCAAAACACACTTACTTGTGTCTGCAGAAGTGCTAGCAGCAGTGCTTCTCTTCCCATTTGCGAGAACAGTGACAATGTGAAAGGAGTACGTAGTCTGTGGTTTCAGGGCGTGGAAGGTAACTGTGCTGGACTCTGTTGTCTTCTCCTGAATATTCTGTCCATCAGATTCACATGTCACATGGTATTCCTTTATCCCAGTACCTGCTTCATCCCAGCTAAGTATGACTGACGTACAACTGACATTTTCCACTTTGATGTTGTCGGGTGGGGCAGGTTCTGCAAAAGCAACAAATTCACCAGTCATGCATCACAGAGAGTGTGAACAAGGCTGGAGTTTGGAGAAAAATGAGTTGTAGAAAATTACCTGTACACTGAGACACAGTGACTGTCTCACTGCGAGCTCCATTCTCAGCAACAGAAACAAGGCTGAATGTGTACTCTGTTCCTGGATGCAGGTCCTTCACCTCTGCAACACTGGAGCCTATAATTTTCAGGGTCTCTGAGTGTGTGCCACTGGAGTAAGTCACTTCAAATGTGTTGATGTTTTCAGGGGGATCCCAAGAAAGACTCACAGAGTTGATAGTGACAGACTCCGCTGTAATCCTTTGTGGTGCAGGAATCACTGTGGGTGAAAAACACTGCCATGCATTAGGTTATGAAACACAAATCATTGCAAATATGTGTGAGTGCGTGTGTGTGTGTGTGTGTGTGTGTGTGTGTAAGAATAAAACAGCGAAAAATGCACAATTAACATTGTTGCACTTCAGTTTCATCTGGTGGACTTTTGATAGGTTAACGCTAGAATTTATTGGTCTGGTTTGCTGTGTATTGTATAATGTCTATTTGCATATTAAAAGGGGTAAATAGTTAGCCAAACTGGCCCTGATTTGCTCTGTGCTTGTAACTATAGTGTTTTCTGTGTGAACTGACTAACGTACCAGTTTGAATCAAAACACACTTACTTGTGTCTGCAGAAGTGCTAGCAGCAGTGCTACTCTTCCCATTTGTGAGAACAGTGACAATGTGAAAGGAGTACGTGGTCCCTGGTTTCAGGGTGTGGAAGGTAACTGTGCTGAGCTCTGTTGTCTTCTCCTGAATATTCTGTCCATCAGATTCACATGTCACATGGTATTCCTTTATCCCAGTAGTTGGTTTCTCCCAGTTAAGTGTGACTGATATACTACCGACATTCTCAGCTTTGCTGTTGTCCATTTGTGCAGGTTCTGCAAAACAACAAATGCATCAACCAGTGATGTTTAATAGACAGATGACAGTAACTTACTACATTATCAGAAAGCTCATATAGTCTGTATCTGATGGACACAGCTGATGTAGATATAGATTTTAACCTTCTTCATATTTTATTCACATTTGCTTGTATGCACTGGGACATAGAATTGACCTTTTTAGTTGGATGCATCTATCATCATATTGCCTCCTGGATGTCTGCTAACCACCTCAAATTCAACCTGGAGAAAACTGAGCTTCTGTTCTTTCCTGCAAAGAACTCCCCAACGATTGACACTGCAATCACCATCTAGGGATCTGTGGTGTTCCTCTCCAGAGGAGCCAAAAACCTTGGCATGACCCTTGACGACCAGCTAACCTACTCCGGTCACATCGTGGCAGTCACTCGATCCTGCAGATTCTCCCTATACTATATCAGGAGAATCCGCCCATTCCTCACACAACAGGCAACCCAGCTCCTGGTCCAAGCGCTTGTCATCTCCTGCCTGGACTACTGCAACATCCTACTGGCTGGCTTACCGACCTGCGCCATCAGGCCGCTCCAGCTCGTGCAGAACGCGGCTGCATGCCCGGTCTTCAACCTCCCTAAGCACTCACATGTCACTCCACTCCTTACTGCGCTCCACTGGCCACCTATCCCCCTCAGCCTAACCCCCCTTCCTTAAAAAAAAAAAAAAAAAACCCTTGTCTTGTATCTATGTTTGTCTAAGAATTCCAGGGCGCAATACGAAGGAGTAAATTGACGCTCAGTCTTTTTAGCGATGTATGCTTATGACGTATTAGGAATCTGACTGATGCACTGACTGTAAGTCGCTTTGGCTAAAAGCGTCTGTTAAATGCTAAATTGTAAATTGTATTGTTATTGGCAATGTGTTTCTCTTGTAGATTTATGTCTTTAAATAAGTGCCCTTCTCTTATATTGTTCATAAAAACATTCAGAAAATATAGGTAAGGATGAAAATAAAATAATTTATGTAAAACACATGATGCTATTTCTTTTTATCTGCTCTCTGTATTCTATTTAGATGCATAAAACAAAAACCATTTGTCTGTCAAAATACACCCCTATAAATCTGTACCCAAATCTATATACAAATTATAGAGTGCAGAAATACAGAACTGCACTGTATGGCACAGTTATAGGGTATCTACTTCTGTCTTCCTTTTTTTTTACTTTTTATTTCATTTTTTTTTATTCTACTTCATAATTCTGGATAATGAAAGTTTCTATTTTATAGGGCTCTTTTACCAACAATAAAAAAAAAAGATTTATTTGCACTATTCATCTTATCTGTTTTATGTCAGTTGTGATACTGATTTGCAGTCACAACTATATTCTTTAAATCCTGTCTCTCTCTTCCTACATTTTGGGGTACATAGTAATTGTCAAGATTTTGATGTAAGTTATAGGAATTCAATCTCATGAATACCACTTGAAAATTTCATCTGGTTTGCATACCGCTCACAATGTCAGCATCTCCCTTTAAATCCACCTGGTTTTTCTGTATAAAATGCATCCTCTTTCCACGATCCTCAGTGTCACCACTGTCACTGTCATTTATCTTAGGATAAAAATTTCAGTCAAAAGTGCATAGAGTATTCAATAAGCAGTGAAAAATTTGCTAACATTCTGTGACACATCTGACCTTGAAATACTCCATCTTTGGGTGTAAATATTATATGTTGTTGATATGCTATAATTTATCTTAAATTAATACATCATCTTACCGCCTCCTCTGAGGAGTTCTCCATAGAGTAGGTATTGTGACTCGTGAACTAAACTATGGTTTTGTCATGGGCAGGGACCCGTCTATAAAGACAAACAAACAAAAACTTTTTGTTACAATGTAGCAGATCTCAAGCACTAGGAAGGTTTGAAATACCGACATACACTTGTATGTGCTCTGTTGGCAGATATAATCAGAGCCATGGATCCAGTGCTCTGTGACTTCCTTTGTTCTTCTCAGTGGGATTGGGTTTCATAGCATGTATGCAAAAAAAACCTACAACGTTCCGTGCTCATGTCCTGTCAAGTTCAAATGAAAGGGCAAGCAGTACTGTGCCCACTTACTGTACACAGGCAAGTACATGCCCATCGTAACTTAAACTGATGTGACACTGATCTGCAGTCAACACTGTACTCTGCAAAACTCATTTCTCTCTCCCTATGTCTCAGGATACATTGCAGAAATAAGTCATGGCAATCGAATTACACGAATACCAGTGAGATATTAGATCTGTCTGGATCACCTCTCTCAGGTGTTGTAATATTCTTTAGGATCCACTCGATTTTACTGGATACAATGCATCTCTTAGGCTGAATCTATTACACTGGCCAGTATTTGATTCCAATATGAAAATGGGAAAATGCAACAATGCTGCAATATAGTACCTCTTTTTAGTTAATGAGTCCTGTGGTCAATCATTCATTTTGTTCACAAAGAAAAAAATCCCCAGACACTTCTCAGAAATCGCTTAATATGTCATCTCCAATCAGTTAACTGCATGCACCCATTTCACCTAAATGCTACACATAAAAATAAACATTTTCACTTATAGCTAACATATGCAGTATGCTTCCTTAAAGATACAAAAGCCTTTCCCAAATACTCCTGTCATAAATAAGCTTTTTTTAACTTGACCACACCAGAAGGCTGACAGGTTCAGCAATACATTCCATGTGCATAGTGTATTAGCACTTCATGATAACAGCAAGCAGGTATTCTTTAGTTCCCAGCAAAACAGCAGTATGTTGTATGATTGCTGCATTGTAGTAGTGTAGTACATGACTTGATGTGTCCAGCCTTACCATTTCAAGGATTTCACACTATGATGCAAATTTACATTACACAGCTATTTACTCAGCTCACAGTGTAATATTTCACAAATTCAATGAGGCTGAAAGTTATCAGATTTACTTTTAAGCAAGAACGATACCTTTTGGGGTGTTATGTACTTTGTCAGTTTTTTTAACCCGCATAGATGAATATATGTTTCTTGATATAATCTCACACTGACTCAAATCTGGTTGATACAGTATACTACATTGACAGTACTAATGCATCAGTGTAATGCACAATACACTACAGCTGAGGATATGGAGAACATTTGAATTTGCTCGGTTTGGAGTTTTTGCTCCTAACCAGTGACAAAATACAGTATTTGTTTAAATGTTCGATTGCCCTGGTGGAAGTTTTACATTATTACGGTAGCAAAGGTAGAAGAAAATGTCATTTATTGATGTGCAGTTGAGATGACACAAGTATGAGATATATATTGGCAGGTTTTGCAATGATTTTGCCAAACCTCTCCAGCAGAGTACCCCATAAGGTTTAAGTAGGAGCTAGGGTTTGCCCGATAACTACAAGTACATAGACACCATGTACGTACTCATTTTCCAGATCCCAATTTTCCTTCATAGTTTAGGTCAAAACATGTTCAGCTACCACACAGGAAAATCAGTGCATGGGGTTAAATTGAACCTGCTGTGTGTCTTTGGTTTAGATCGTGCTGGACATGCTGAGACTGTTTCAACATGTGTTGAGATGATACAGTTTAGCAGACACATTGTTTGTAGTAATGCTATTCTACTACAAACAATATTACAATGTTCTGGGAACCATGGGTTATAATCATTTACAAATAAGGTATAAATATTACATCCAACAATTATATTTCTATTTCTTTCAGAGGTTTTCAAACCAAATTCATATTTTTCACTCTCCCAGACCTGTACATACTAGAGCCCAACTGATATAGGATTTTTCAGACTGACACCGATTTCAATATTTGAGGATTTAAAAATCAGATAATGATATATAGGCCGATATTCTTTTATTCTTTTCTTTTTTTTAAGAAACACATAACATGAACAAAGATTTTCCCTAACATTTGTTATGTGTAGTTATTTAAGAGTCCTCACCAGGATAACATGACATAACGCATTTTAAAAATAAACATTTTTCACTGTCATAAATAGCACTTTGAACAAAAGTACAACAATCGCTGATACTGTTTTATTTGCAATTAGCTCATAATATCGGTACACCAATTCATCGGTCGGGCTCTACTACAGACCTCACATTTTTTTAATTTAAATGGGAGAAACTCACATAACCTTTTTGAGAAAATATACATAGTTTATTCTGTACCTATGGTGACCTTACCCAGGAGGTGGCATAGCATAATGACATAATGCACAATATACAGGCAGCATATTTCTTACATTACAAAAGAGCAAAAGCAAAAAGCTAAGAAAAAACAAATAAACAAACTAAAAAAACAAACAAACCAAAACACCAGCAAAAGCAGTTCGCTGAATTGTCCCTGTTACGGCTGTGGTGTTGGGGTGTGTTTTTTTTTCTCTCCATGTCTCTCTCCAGGTACCGCCCTACCCTGTCCTCATTGTCGCCATGAATGGTTAGCAGCGGCGGTGCTTAATTGTTCACCGGAACCGGCTGTTTTAAAAGTCCTGGGGAGACCGATAGACGGGGCCAGTGGGCCAGATGGCAGGGTTAATGTTGTGTGTGCGCGCGCGCATGTGTGTGTCTTGTTACTATTACAGGGATATATCGCTGTGTGTATTTTATCTGCGTGTGTGTATTGCCTGGTTACAGCAGTTACACTGTGTGTTTATTTCGGATAATGGTGATCAAGTAGATTTGAATATTACTTTTCGTTTTGTTGTAACCCTTTTCTTGACTTAATAAATTCACAACCAACATATTTCTGTTTTCCATCTATCTTTTTGAGTTTTTTCTTGTTGTTACCTCCCACAGTCCCTAGATTCAACTCGCGGGGACGTAACAGTCCCAAATTATAAAACAGCTGGTTGCAAAATCAAGGAGACAATACATTTCAACAGCAATCTGCTTGCTAGTTCAGCACCAAATTGTCAGCTGTTGACAGGTGGTTAACTTGCGAAATCATGTGGGTTGTAAGAGTGTTAAAGCTGTCAGCTACCTAATTAAAACTGCAAAAAATCCTACTTTGCTAACTAGCTATCTCGTTAGCATTATCCTAAGACGATGTAACTATTAAAGCATGGTGAGAAACTAAGCAGTCAACATCACAGAAATTGGATATATACTAAAGTCAGTTGCATATGTGGTGCTCTACTGTGGTTTTTGACATGACACTGAATCTGGGAGCCCAGAAATCTTCCTGACTCTGATGAGATGAGTGGCTAATCATGATACCGTTTTCAAATGGCACACTGAGAAAGCAGAAAAACTAAAAGCTGAAAAACACCACAGATGTCTCACCTCACACTACAAAATGAGAAGATAGATGTTTTTGGGAGGAAAATGATACAATGTATGGACAGCATGAAAAGGTTTTCAAGGATGCCAAGATTTACTGTGTTCTGTTTGGTGAATTTACCTCACACAATCTTGGACTGATGTCATTCTTTGAGATTTGTAGACAAAGATGAGAGCACAAGATACTTACATTGTGCACCATGCCAAGGATCACTGGCTCACACACATTGTAATTGCCATAAAACAAGTTCTGAGTTGTCTGGGCTTTGATGTCTTAATGCAGAAACCAAGGGTGTGATGATGCAAGTAACATGAGCGGTGACAGAGTTGGAGTCCAGGTATTAAGAAGGATGTACCACTTATTAAGAGGGATAATTTTGGCAGGAAATTTAAATTTAGCGTATGTCCATTCAAGCAAATTGTAATTAGTTTTAGTCATATTTGTAGTCAATTATTTTACCTTTAGTTTAAGCACATTTAGTTAAGTGTTAGTCAAAGCGAAATTTTCTTTTGGTCCGCTTTTAGTCACAGATGTTTTCATTAGGATGCTGTTTACAATGTCTAAAAGTATTTTCATAGTAAGTGGGCACTATGAATTAGCTTTTACACGTAACATAGAATAGGGTGAGGAGCTCAGACACCCGAGAGGAGCTCGGAGTAGAGCCGCTGCAGGAGCCAGTTGAGGTGGTTCGGGCACCTAGTCAGGATGCCTCCTGGGCGCCTCCCTGTGGAGGTGATCTGGGCAAGACCAACTGGGAGGAGACCCCGGGGCAGGCCCAGGACACGTTGGGAGAATTATATATCTCGGCTGGCCTGGGAACGCCTCAGGATCCCCCAGGAGGAGCTGGTGGATGTAGCCAGAGACAGGGATGTCTGGGCCACCCTCCTCAGCCTGCTGCCACCATGCCCCGGTCCCAGATAAGCAGCAGAAAATGGATGTATGGATGGACATAGCATAGACTTGCTCCTTAAAGTTCATAGTCCATGGACTTTACAAGTTAAATTTAATTTTAACAAGGTTTCACAAAAAGATAATAATCATAATAATAATTATTATCATTATTATTTTCTTTTTAAACCCTCCTAAAACAAACATGCCATTCAAAATAAATTCAGCTGTTTCAAAAGAATTTGTTAACACATTGCTAAAGTGGCCTCTATAGTTGCAGGATTGCAGAATGGATGGATTTGTTTGCAATAATCAAGTAAATAAATAAGGAAACAAACAAACAAATGAATAAACAAAAAAATCAACAAACAAAAGAAAAATCATACAAATTGTGGGAATTATTCAGCACTTGAAGCAGCTTTACATGAGTACCATCTCTACCACAGTTCCTGTACTTTCATTTGTCTCAACTGATATTATCCAAATACTAAGCCCACATTGGGCAAAAGGAGCACATCAGGCTTATATTCTACCTACAAAATCACTCATTCAATATTGATGTTTTCTCAGAGTGTTCTTAGAAACTTCACTAGGTGAGATATCCTCATTCTTTCCCCGTTAAAGCTTGGTGTGTGACAGTCAAATTGTTTTCTATGAGCTCAAGTCCCCTAGACCAGCGTTTCTCAAACTACGGGCTGCGGACCAGCGCAGAGGAAACTGCCAGGTCAGTGCCCCCTTGACTGAACTTCTTGCTTTGAAAATAGTAATATTTTAGTCAAGATTCTAGAATGTTAAGCATTCCTGCCCATGAGAACTTGCTTAACATTCTAGAATCTTGGATAAAATGTTACTATTTTCACCCAGCAAGAGACAGAAGCGCCGAACATACTTTGACTGATGCAGTGGCAGGGTTCCGTTTCCTAAGCCCATAGTTTGAGAAACACTGCCTTAGACCCAAACTCTGAGTGCACATGTTTTTGCTTCAGAACACCATACCCAGAGCTCTGGAACTTTGTCAAGAAGCTATGGCTCCTCTTCCCTGGGCAGGCAACAGCTAAACGGGTTCTCAGTCAACAAAGAAGTGGAAACATGAATGAGGACAAAGTTGTCACACACAAATCTGTGACCATGCAGGAGTGTATGGTGCAGAGACCAAAATGTCTAATATTAAATTCACTGAACTTTTGTGCAACTTCAGGCAGTGGGTACAGACTACATCTAAGGATGGGCAGAAGAACATATGAAAAATGGCTGCACATTAATTAAAGACCCATCAAAGAAAACAAAAGCAATGAGACTGTATGTGAGACTCTTAAGAAGGATGCAGACAGCCTTGCAGCGAAATATCAAACAAAGCAGGGACAGAGGTGGCGGAACTGATAACAAAACCAAACACACTGAGAGGACAGGATAAGAAAGAGAGAGAGCAGTCAGTGCTGCTAGGTAGGAAAACTGAGAGGAGGGCTACCAACCTCCCTCACTTGTCATGAGCGGTCACGCCCTGGTCCTCTCTAACCCCCTCTAGTAGTTAGTTTTGGTTAAAGTTTTGTGTTACTTCCTGGTTTCCTTAGTTCACCCTGTTAATTGACTCCATTAGTTCCAGCTGTTTTCAGTTAGTCAGGCCCTGTTCAGTCATGTATAAATACTCCTAGTTTTGCCCTTTGTGCTCTGTGTGAAATTGTGTCAACCTGTTGCGAAGTTCCAAGAAGTGGTGTATCACGTAAATAAAACTGAGTCTGTCCTGGTTGGTATTTCAGAAAGCAGGTTTAGTGAAAATTCAGAGTTAGTTAATTTAGAGTAAGTAGTAAACCTCCAAATAGAAGTCCTGTGGCTTCATTCCCCTATCAAAATAAAGCCATAGGGCTCTTCTATTTGGAGGTTTACTACTTTCTCTAAGTTAACTAACTCTGAATTTTCACTAAACCTGCTTTCTGAAATACCCCCCTGGACATGCATCCAGCCTATTCAACATATCGTGACATAAGAGACTTCTCTCAGAGCAGAAATGCAGTCACGGAGACAAATGTGGCAGAACTTCATTTGAAATTTTATAAACTTAAAAAACTGTAAAGAAGAGCAGTTACTACAGCTGGACAGGATTGGTAAAATCAGGAAGCGCTGATTAGAAGTGTCAGAAGTCATCTGTCATCATATTCATGTTAGATGTCCACCCCAATCTATTTGAATGAAAGAACTCATATTTGACTTCATATGAGTTAGTTCTGCTGTGAAAATAGTACTATTTTTCTTTGTTGAGGTCTTAAAAAGGCATTTAAAAGCACTGAATTTGTTTTTAAAAACTGTGCTGATATGCAAGAGGACTCCATGTGCAACGTTGTTTAAAACAAATTCCTGCAGCAGTACAGGATCATTGTCCTGTCTTCCCATTTACAGCTCTTTTCTGTACTTTTATGTTTTGTGACAGTGTGTATTGTCTTTTTCTAAATTTATGTCAGTTTGAAATTTGCCCTATTTAAGAATTAGCATATAGAAGAGACAACCCTGTAACAAGTCGCATCAGTTCAAAGACTGGCTTGCTTGAAATATCCTGTGCTATGAATCAAAAGGTTCACTTTTGAAGGAAAAAAACACCCACCCCTTCTAGTAGGCTGCCTGCAGCCATGGATATGTACATGAGGTATTACTAATATGAGAAATACCATTTAAAAGAATGCATGTTGAGGTACAGTTCCATTGATAGGTGAACACAAACAGCGGATAATTCGAATTTAAGTAGGCCCTGCAATGAACTAGCGACCTGTCCAGGGTGTTTCCCTGCCTTTCGCCCTATGATCGCTGGGAAAGGCTCCAGCAGCCCCCGCGACCCTAATCAGGATAAGCGGCTTAGATAATGAGCATACAACCATCACTTTTTTTATTAAATGCTGTAGAGCAGCGCTCGAAGTGTAGAAAATACGAATCACGAATACAACGTTTAGCTACTTACGTTCCGAGCACATGTTGTTTCTTTGGCCTCTACACTGGCAGCTAATAAATTTCCGCCTCAGATTAAGACAGGGAAACGCGACATTGTAGCTAATATACATCGATCTGTTTTAAAACGTCTTATGCAGTAAAACACTCTTTATTCTCTGAAACGCAGTGTGTACCCTTTCGATAAATCCAAACATTGTAGCTATTAACTCTTTGCTACAATTCAACTTTCAAAGACAATTTAATTGATCCGTCTTTAAACTTCAACTTCCTCGTAAGAACAATGACGGTAGCATTGTATACTGTCTCTTTTTTTAAAAAAATGGACAGATGACTACAAACTGCCCATATTTACCAGTTTTAGAATTTTAGAATAATTCATGTTAATGTACATCTTAAATGTCAAATGTTAATGTCCCCATGGGCTACACATCCATTAAGCCAGTGTGAATTCAAAGACCACTGAAATGTTTGTGCAGGTTTCATTATTCGATAAATGATTTCTGTACGAAAGGCAACAATACTGCAATGTAACCAATACACACAGCGCTATTTTCAGCACTAGTCCTGCAGTTTGTAAAACCAACTTTCTTGTATGGGCTGGGTGGAAACCCAGAAGCCCTAAAACCCAGTGAAAGCCCAAATCATGTAGTAGCCGATCACAGGTAGAGGGAAAACAGTTGATGAAAACACATACAATATCATTGCTATTCTAAACCTGGAATCAGTCAGTGTTGCTCTTAAATGTGCATTTTACTCGTGCCCTACCAATGTGTTGCTTGTGAAATAACACTTAGTGAAAAGGAGTCAGAGATCCGTCCCCTTGGTCAAATCCCTAGCCTGTTCGGTAATGAGTTGAAATCAGTATGATGTCCGGTTAGGCAGCACCTCGTTGTGCAACTGTCAGAAAGCATCAGATTCCATCAACTGTTTTTACCTCCGTTGTCAAGCTGAGATACTACGATTTGGGTTTTAGGGTTTCAGGGGTTCCACCCCCTAGAGGGTTATCGGCATTCTGCGGAGAAGTGCCGATACACACCAAACATGTATTACAAATTGTCAGCCTGTTCTACTAACATGTAGACATGCAAGGCGCAATTACACCATGCATAATATACAATCAGAAGCACAGTGTCAACAGTTTATCATTATATAGAATGTGTCATGTAGACACACCGAGTACATAATTCTGGTACAAAACAACTATTATATTCCTAGCCTCCCCTGAATCCCATGGTCCATATCCCCATATTGTGAACTTACTTTGTGCTGCCTACGTATGCGGTATGGAAAAGTGAGTCTCCTCTCTTGGTGCAAACAAGTCCCCAGGGGTATTGTCCAATACCGCCTCATCAACTAAAACCCAGTACAACACTGACCCCTGACGGGCTTGGTGAGAAAGTTATAGTCCTCTGTGCTGCGATGCGATTGGCTCTCTGTTCCGATCATGCACTGACAGGGGTGCAGCCAGGGCTTAATTTGTGATCTTGCACTGATGTTTGTATATTTAAAGCAAATAAATCAAGTTGAAATAACTTGACTTCGTGAATTTCGATGTATTACTTGGAATGTTATAGTCGAAAGAGCATAAATAAGCCAGTAGTTCAACCAACTAAAACCAGTCATGCACTAGAATGAATTATGTTTATCCTAGTCTCATGGATGTCCCTACCACTAGGAGATTGCAGGTGCAGTAACCGTGCAAATAACACTGGATGGAAAGAAACGGTAAGAGGTAGCCTACAGCTGAGACTTGGTTGTCAGTCGTTAGTGCATGCCTATAACTCCAGGTTTGTTGCGGTTTTTCAGGTGGTTTTCCATTTAGATGATAAAGAATCTGTCATTAGGTTTATACTCACATGTTTATTGAATGAGCTACTTATGCCTTATCCCACTGTGAACTTGTGCCACTGACGTGTGCGATGTACCTCATTCCGCGGTAACGAAACTTTTCAGACGTGTGTCCATTTATTCTGTGATCCCTGGTTCGATTCTCTTATATCCCCCAATACCCTTACTAGGCGAAGCAGCTTTGAAAATGAATGAATGAATGCTGCAAACTCATAACCGACACAGATCAAGTAGGCTATAAATGGTCTCAGTTAAATCTTCAGTTTTAGCATTGGTGAGTTAATGCTAGGTTGGCCTATATTTATTTGTTAAATCCACATATTCGAACTGGATCACTGACGGCTGTAGTAACCACCAACTCAAATAAATCAAGTTAATCTAACTTGATCACAATAAATTGAAGTTGCCACAGTAAACTACATTCATTTACTCTGTCTTAATTTTGTTAGATCAGTAAAATTACTTAACTTTGAATGAACATGATTCATTTTCGTTGTAAAAAATTCCACATTTAAATTAAGTGGATGTAAAAAAATTTTTTCAGTGTACAGGATCCGGGAGCTCTTAGATTGGGCACCTTTGATTAGATCCGGCACCTCCTTTGTCAGTATCAATCTGTAAATAAATTTTGTATAATATTTAATGTTATGCGTTCTGTCATTCTTTTATACCCCATTGCAGTTTCTCGTACATCGCTTGTTTGCTCGAAGCTGTTTGTTGTGTGTAGGTGTCGCGCTGTGATAACTGAGCGGAGGAGATCGACAGACAGACAGACGGAACGCATTACTTAGTTCGGGTTCTTAGCCTACTTGCTTTTCGTGGTTCTAATTCCATAATAGAATTAGAACCACAGAATATTGATTAAAAATTATTTTATTGCTTCCGCTAAAAAAAATATTCCATTAGCGTCCATAGCAACGGTCTGTTATTCATAGCAGCGATCTTCTATTCAGAAATGACAGGCGGTATAGGCTAATGCCGTAATTGACCAATCAGAATCAAGTATTCAACAAAGCTAATAAAAGTTAATAATAATAATAATAATAATAATAATAATAATAATAATAATAATATACGTTTATTTAGAGCCCAATATCACTATTTATAGTCTCAAAGGGCGTTACATGTCCATAACAAAATGAAACCAAAATTCTATTATCCATAAGTTAGAGAAAATACATAAGTCTTTAGTTTGGTTTTAATGTTATGAAGAGAGTTTGCCTCCCTAATTTCTGTGGGTAGACTATTAGAGAGGAAGGGAGAGGTAGGAAAAGGCTCGGTACCCAGCGGACTTCTTTTTAACTCTTCGAACGACTAATAGTCCCGAGAGTGCAGGATACGGGGGGATTATAGTATGTAATTAAATCAGATAGGTAGGCCGGCTTTGTTTGCTTTGTTTGTGATAACAGATTTGTTTAGTTTTAACAGCACCTAGCTGCTCTCCATTGTGATCGAGGCACTATGGATTTATTTTTTACTTAGTTTATTTTTACTTTTATGATTCTGTAGTATTGTCATCCCTTGTGGGCGGCACGGTGGCGCAGTGGGTAGCGCTGTCGCCTCACAGCAAGAAGGTCGGGCCAGGGTCCTTTCTGTGTGGAGTTTGCATGTTCTCCCCATGTCTACGTGGGTTTCCTCCGGGAGCTCCGGTTTCCTCCCACAGTCCAAAGACATGCAGGTTAGGTGAACTGGAGACACTAAATTGCCCCTAGGTATGAATGTGTGTGTGAGTATGTTTGTTTGTGTGTCTGCCCTGCGATGGACTGGCCACCTGTCAGCCCTATGAGCGCTGGGATAGGCTCCAGCGCCCCCCGCGACCCTAATCAGGATAAGCGGCTTAGATAATGAGTGAGTGTTATTCCTTGTATGTTTTTTTCTCCCCAAACAAATACTTTTAAATGAAAAATTCTGTTGTGTGGATGTGGATTTTTAAATCGGGAAATCTTATTGTAGGGTTTAAAGGGTTGTCATATCGGCAATTGCGCACGGTACATGGCATTCAGTATAGCCTGTGACATGCATCTGCTTTTCCAAGTCTTACAAGACACAACGCTCAGTGACTTAAATTAATGAACCACATGTTGTTACCTTTGTAGCCTTCGCTTTCGTTTTGAGACTGAGATAATAGCAGGCTAACCTTGATTCAATCTCAAAACGAAACAGAAGGCTGCATAAGTTGTCATTTTTTTCCCGATTTTTAAATCGCGAAATATTATTGTTGAGTCTAAACGTTCTCACATCGGCAATTAGGCACGGTAGCCTATGGCCTTCAATATAACCTGTGACATGCGTCTGCCTTTCCAAATCTTACAAGACACAACTACTTATGTAGCCTTGTGTTTCGTTTTGAGACTCAGTCTAAAACAAAACAGACGGTTACACTTTCATTTTGAGACTCAGTCATTTATGTGTTTGCCGTGGACGTCATTTGATTTGATAGCATTATAAAGGTATGTCATGGGTCCATTGGTGTCAAGCCGTGCAATCAGTTCCTTCGTGCAATCAGAGGGCTTCATAAGTTCACATCAGTTCACCAACAAAACATCAGCAGAAAATGAAACATGTACAAAAACAAACAAGAAACCACTTACCTCAGTTTCACTGCTCTGAAAAAGATTGATATTCATTTAAGTCATAAGTCATAAATTTGAATATGTAACGGCAATAGTACTGGTAACCACTGGTCAAAGGTTGCGAATTTGACCAAAAATTAAATATTTCCTTGAATTGTCATGAACTTTATTTAGGATGTAAAACAATGCCTGCTAACATACATAAATGAGATTTTTGACATGAAAAACCCACAAATACATGTGCTGCATGCTAATTTTGTGCAAAAAACATGATAATTAGCACTTGAACCATTGCTAAATGTATATAGAGATTAGCTAATTATATATTCAGTGGACTACTGGAGGGGAAGTGCTTGCTTAAGTGCTTTACCACACAGCACTTAAATAAGCAGGCACACTGAATATTTGCTTTATTTTTCTATCAGTTTCGCTTTTCATATTTAACAAATACATATACAAAATGACACGAAGTAATGCACAGAATACATATTCAGGCTAATTTAGCAAAAACTTCAATATTTGCTTTGCTATGATGTTGTTATAAAGAAGAGCTTGCACATCAACAATAAACTTAAAGACTAATTTGCATAATTTATCTGTAATATCTCATCTAAAACCCTCATTTTATATAAATATGCTATATTTGAAATTTCAATATTTTGTGCCCCAAAGACATTACTATGTCTTCTTACAGCCAAATTATTATAATACACTTCTTTATTCTATTTTTTTTCTACTGATTTAGTCAAAAATGCAAATTCTCTCATCTCCTAGGAGTGTTTGTATCACAATCACAGATCTACATTCTTCTGAAAATATTTATTCCTAAACTTAATTATTTTTCATCTATGTCTATTTGTTTTACCTGCTTTGCTACATTTAAAGACTTTACAAACTCCTGGAGAGCCAAATAAAGTCTAACAAGAGGAAATCTAAAGAAGTTCCTGAGATGAAATGTGAAAGTGAGAGGAAAAAACAAACATGTGAAATCCACTATTAATCTGTCTCCATGAGTTGAAGGTAAAGATTCTGATAATAGTGAAGATAAATGGGGGTTGAACACCAGAGCATAGACATACTTCTCATAACTCAAAACTCTCATAACTCTCTTCTCAAAATTCTTCTGACTCCCAAACCCTCCGCTAGTGTACAGTTAAAAAGAAATGAAATATGGGCTGATTTGATAATACTATCAGTGTGTAGAAAACAGCAGATGAATAGTTGATAAAAACCATCTGTATGTTGGAATGCACCCCTACAAATCTCTACCTGAATCAGAGTACAAATGACAGAGCTGGAATATATAACTGGATTATACAGCACATTTATTAGATTTTTACTTTTGTCTTCCCTTTTCCTTATTTTATAATTTGTGACAAAATCACTATTTTATAACCCTACGTTCACACTGGGAGCGGTGACAGCATCAAAATTCATTCTAGACATCCTGCCAACAACGCTCTCAGACAGCGTGGACGCTCTGACGTAGATTAGGTCGGAGCACTTCTAAATTGCGATTGGTTGGCGGATCTTCTTTTGGATCCACTTGGTTTTGCTGTAGAATTCATCCCCCTTTTGTGATTCCCAGATTCCCATGATTTTATCTTAGAATAAAAAAATTCACAGTAAAGAAGGTTTAGAGTATTCAATAAACAATGAAATTTCTTTCATTCATGAAAAATTCTATGACACCTCTGTCCTTGAGTGCAAAAGTTAATGTGCTATTAATTTAGCATAAGATGATCTTACTGCCTCATCTTAGGAGTTCTCCATAGAGTAAGTATTGTGACTGGTTAACTGAACTACAGTTTTGTCACAGGCAGGGACCTCTCTAGAAAGACAAAACAAACAACTTTTTGTTACAGTGCAGCAGACCTCAAGCACCAGGACAGTTTGAAATACAGGTCTACACTTCTGTGTGTTCTAGTGCAGCAGATGTAATCAGAGTCATGGATCCAGTGCTCTGTGACTTCCTCTGTTCTCCTCAGTGGGACTGGGTTTTAAAAGCATTGATGGATTCCGATGCAATGCTGACAACTGTAAAAGTAATTCAGAGAGTTCAAAACCTTTCTATTACCACCTCCTCACTCTCTGCCCCTCCAGCTTTATCAGCAGAATTACCCTCCATGCATTTGCCTGTAGCAGTTCCAGAGTGATTCAGTGGGTCCATAGAAAGATGAAAGGGCTTTGACATCCAGTGAGACCTGTATTTCTCTCATCCTCCATGACGCCTTCGGAGCCACTGTCAGAAGAGGGTGCTTCTTGAGGATACAGGGGGCCAGAGACTGGACCTGGAGACCCAGGAGCAGACACAGCCCCAGAGATGGTTGGACCCAGCACCACAGTCCCTGTGGTGCCAGGATCTAGGGCTGGGAGCAAACTGGAACAAAACCGATAACCAAAGGTGCAGTGAAACAGTGTGCAAACTAACACAAACAACAATAGACAAAGGATAAGTGAAACACAAGGGCTTAAATACAAGAGGAAAACTAAACAGGGCAAACATGATTGGATAAAATTAACAAGGGGGGAACGAGGTTAATTAATACAACAAACAGGATCAGGTGAGGGGTGGAAACACACACGGAAGAGGAGCACAAGACATTTCAAACTAAAAGTCCAAAATAAGGTCCAGGCTGTGACACAGTGGTTGGAATGAACCAGTTCCATCTTCTGACAGAGTTTGAGGGAAGATCTACAAACAGAGATTGTATGCTGCAATGACGGCTTAATTCTAGATGATCTCATCAGCACAGCTGGCACGCGACCGATCTTTCAACGTTGGAATGTGGTTGAAATAATGTCAGTAAAATGTTGAAACAATGTGTAATGTTAATGGTTGTGAAAATATTATAAAAATACTTACAAATCAACGTTGCAATTTCAACGTTGATTTGACTTTCAAAACCGAAACAAAATTCAGCAGTTATTCAACGTTGACTCAAGACCTTAATTCACCTATGTTGGAGAGTAAAGCGTTGACACAACGTCGCAATATCAAAGTTGATTCGATTTTCAAATTTGAAACGAAATTCAGCGGTGATTCAACCTTGGCACATGACGTTGACTCCCCAGTGAATAAACACTGAAGTGCCAGCTGGGAAGAGCAATTGATTAAGCAAAATACATCCGGTAATGGGCAAATGGCAACCACCACAGGCAAAATGGGTCTATAGCATTAACACCAAGATTCTGATTTGCATTATGCAGTATTGTAAACCTATTGTCTGTTGCCATTTGTCTCATGGTATAACAGGTCGGTCAAGGTAACAGTTCTCTGAGTTAAGCTTTGCAGGCAGACACTCTGCCGGATTCCAACACAACCAAATAAAGCTCTTCTCCAAGCGTACTTTTGGTCCGGTTCATTTACTTGTAAAATCACAAGAAAATCCAACAAGGGTAACACCAATGAAACCATCCCTTTCTTCTTCAGAGGTAAGCATGCCACCCTCAGTCTTTGCTGTTCAACCGTTCACCATTCTTGTGACAGCCCACTGCAGTGATTCCTCTCATTCATTTGCAGTATTGCCAGACTCAAAGGCAGTGGTCAACTTTATCTGTGGCAGGCTAGCATACCGGTGAGTGGTAAGGACCAAGCTACACAAGACAGGTACCTAGAGATTGTCTTACAGACAGTTCAAGAGTCTGGGCTCACAGACAAATGTCACTTCAAGAAAAGCAAACTGCGATTCTTTGAACAAATAATTGGCAAAGATGGAGTCAAGACAGACCAGGACAAAGTGAAATCAATTACAAACATGGCACGCTCAAAGGACATCCCACAGTAAGGCAGGTGTCAGGACTGATCAACTGCAACCTAGTCTTTCCACAAAGCTGCACCCACTAGAAAATGAGTGTGGGACTTCCTTGTGCTCAATAATGGTAATTTTGCGTGCTTATTTTCCATGAGACATAAGGATTTGTACTAGAGCTGTCGTCAGAAAATCAATAAAATAAAATTATGCATGTTTAGATTGCAGCATTGGCCTACAATACTACAGATTTTTATTTACCACTTTAAGTATACACTATACGTGATATGAGTTTCTGTAATCAATGCAATCAAATTCACAATTGTTTTATTTCAAAGCAGGCTTTATGTAGTGTGATCAAACAATTTTATGGAATGTAAAAAAGTCTTGTATTAAAAAAAAATAATTACACTACTTACATATTTAATTTCATTTCTATAAGTTTCATGAAGTTCATAAGTTTTTTGATGTAAAGTTAAGTGTCTCATAAAAGATCAGGCACAATCTTACAGAGGACTGCCTGAGCATACCCAACAACATTTTCTTGACAAAGAAGATCCTGTTCAGGGCACAGGTTTTTGTGTAAGCCCCATGGTAAACATGTTATTTTTTTGTTGTATCTGTTTATTGGATCATACTTCTATCAGGTTATGTGCTAATAATAGCTGAAATAGCCAGCAAATGAAACCCTAGTGACATATGAGGACACTTTTCATGTCTTATGTGTTGTAGCCAAACTTTCCTCAGGTAGAAAAACATCTCAGGACTTCACAAATAGATCAAGCGCCAGGAGCCAAGTACATCTGAGCCTTTCATCATTGTCAGAAGCAGGCAGTCAAACTCCCAGGCATTTTTGCTATACATATACATTTTTTTTAACCACTGTCAGAAGTAGAGCAGGCAGGGTGCCTATCATTTTTTCTGATTATTCTGTTTGACTGCACACAGACAGGAAATCCCAGGGTTCATTTTGCTTTCTTATGTCCGGCACTGTAGAAAGAAAGGGTTCTTACTTGACCCCCTCAGACTTCTTTGGCTTGTCTCCATCGGAGAACACGGTTCCAGGTAGAACTGTTCCAAAGAATTCTCCCAAGAACATTATATCAATGGTTATACCTAAAGGGTTGTACTAATAATACACCTGGAGAACCCCCAAAGCCTTTTACAAGTGTTTCACCTAGAACCCCCCTAGGGTTTCTACCTCGAACATTTATGTTTTAAGAGTTCCTCCCGTAACCAACTCTCAGGGTTCTACCAAGGTGGTACCTACAAGTTTTTTATTTTCTCACAGTTTCACCTACAACACATCCCCATAGTTAACACTTTACCTCAGACATCCTTATTCAAGCTTGCTGAAACATGATGTTAGAATGTTATATGACCTTGTTTCTCTGATATTTCTTAATCCAGCTTTAAGTATTGGTAGATCAGTGGATGGCACTCCGCTTCTGACTGCATGAAGATAAGTGAACAAATCTGTAGTCAAGTAGGGACAATCAGAGTGCAGCATCAGTATAGTGATCAATGTTGATATGTCACGTCAGTTTGGAGGAGGAACATGTAGGCTGACCTGTTACCCCTAGAAATAATGTCTGTATTGTCTCTGAAGTCTCAAGGATTAGACATTTTGTATTGGAAATTAGTGAGAGCTACAACATACACTCAACCTCGGTGTCTGTGACATTGCCAATCTGCTACAATTTGCAAGAACTACACACAGTCTAACTTTGTCTAAAGGAGGGGCTTGACCGTTAACTCAGTCATTGTCTCTTCAGCAGATAAACAATTTAAAGAGCACGAGTAAAGTAAACTGTTTTAAAATGAATTGAATGAATACATTGGTGCTTTGAACACTTTCAAAAAAGGTTTAAAAAAATGTGAAGTATTCATGGGTCAAGGAGCATGTGAGGAAAGAATTCCCACAAAAAACAGTAAGAGCAAATAAACCAGCTCCATGCCTTGGGATAAGTATTGGTTTTACCAAGTGATCATCAGAGTAGCACTAAACTGGTGTTGATGTTTCCCTAATGCGTTGATTTTCAGTAAGGTGAATAGCTGCCACTTAGTCAGTTATGCCCACAGTATGTATACATGTGTAGTTCAGCTCAACCATAATGAGGTTGTGTCCTGTGGAATGTTTCTGTGAGTGCATCTACGGACAAAATATAGTGATGGATTCAATTATTAACTAATTATTCTATGAACATTTTGAATCAGGACGGTCAAACACAAGGCTCCTGAGCTCAATGCATCCTGTCACCTTGTTACTTAGGACATGGTATGACACCCAATATAAAAATGAAATTTTACACATATCTGTAGTTCATAAGCAATGTTTTGCCTGATGCCATATCATAGGTCACACAATACTGACCTTAAAAAACCCAAGATGTATCGCCAACACCTGCTTTTTCTTTTTCATTTCTGGTGTGTGATGCTGATGTATGACCTTGTAATGCCTTGTGCCAGTAAAAATTAAAAAAAAAAAGAAAAACTTGATGGAGACGTAGATTACAGGAAGTGTTTGATCTTAATGAGGAGAAGTTTTGGGGTCTATTTTGTAAAGAAACCATGGCAGTAATGAAATAACATAATTCATGCTACTACCAAGAGACAAACACAAAGCTAAAAATGACAGCCTAATTCAAGCAAAAATGACAAAGCTGAAGAACTGAAAATGCCTTTTTATATTATAAGTACATACATTGGTGATTACACAGAGAGATGCAGCAATGAAAATCTCATTATTGGGACCTGTGTGTGGGCAGGGCAGAGCTGACAGTTGCCTGGGAACAACACCAGACAACTGGCACTGTATGGCGCTGTTATCCAGTGACCTGCAAATGAAGACCAAACAGAATTGCTGGGTAAATTGGCGGTAATAGGCCACCTAGCACTGATGGTGAAAAAGAGGTATGAGAGTCTGCAGTCAACTCATGTGTATCAGCGACACCGCTCTCATCTTGAATATCAGATGGCCCCGCATTGTGGTCTCAAACAATGTTGTTCTTCATCAGAACTGAACTAGTGAAAAGAGACCCAAAGCAGACGAGGGGTAAAGTTTCATAACTATAGATTTAATAGTTTTGTAATTACTACATCACACTTAAAAATGGAGAGAAAATCAAACTAAATCACTGGGGAGCTGTGTTTACTGGAATAATCAGCATTGCCAGACATTTGGCTGAACGCAACTTGCCCTTTTGTGGAACAACAAACAACTGTTTGATCCAACTACCAGGAATTTCTTAGGCCAGGTGGAACTGCCTCCTAAATTCAACCCCCTGGTGAATGAACACATAGGAAGAGGAAAGAAACAGGAGGTAAAGAAAATGTTGGTCCTTTTTAGCTTTGTACCTTTTTGCTGGTCCATACCGAAAGAGAATGTGAATTTGACCATAAATACCATCGAACCCCTCCCAGACACTCACTGAGAGTTATGCATTGACAGCATAAAAGTGTATCACTTGGACAAGGTACAGAGGGCTTGTACATTGGAAGCCTTTATAGACTATTCAGTCAGCAAAGGAGATAGTATGACAGAGGCAGAGCAGAGTGCGAATTATACAATGACAATCGGGGGGTCAACTTTTTCTCCAGGGCTATATAGGATAGAATATATAAATGTTTCGACTCCCTCAAATCGTTGTTTTTACCTCATTTGAGGGGGTTCAAGACTTCATTAGGGGGGTCAGACACCCTGTCCCCCCGTAATTCGAACCCGGAGGCAGAGGACATGTTTCTTCACTGACTTTAGGTGGGTGAAGGAGTATTTACAGTTGTGGTGTGTGTCTCTTCTTGAGAGAATCTCTGTATAACCATATTCATGCAAAGTAGTGGATTTGTGTATGATTACCTACTCACAATTCACCATTCACAATGATGACTTTTCCATCTTGGGCAGGGTGAATCTGAATCTGAGCCCTTATCGGTTGAATAGCCCCTGGCACTTAATTGTGCACTCATTACTTCATTGCTGAGAGCAGATCAAGGGTTCTTTCAAATAAAAGAAAGATAAATTAAGGGAAATCAAAAGTGTCCAAAAACAATAGGAAGATATTACTTAATTATTCAGAATAATTTGTTGCTGTGGTAGACTTATCCTTTTGTTCAAGTTTACATCTGATTCGTTATGTTCTAAAGGTCAACTTTAGAATTCACCTGGCCTAGCTATGTGGGCCCTGTTTCAGAAAGCAGGTTTAGTAAAAACTCAGAGTTAGTTAGCTCAGAGTGAGTAGTAAACCTTTAAATAGAAGAGCCCTGTGGCTTCATTCTCCTCATAAAACAAAGTCACAGGGCTCTTCTATTAGGAGGTTTACTACTTTCTCTGAGTTAACTAACTCTGAGTTTTCACTAAATTAAGAGCTTCCCATTAGAACTTCATGAGCTCCTATGTGGGCAAAGCCCAACCGACTTTCAAACACATTTCTTGTAAAGCGGTGGTATCAGTTTACTTACAGAGTAATCTCATTCAGTGACCAGATATAAAAGTGCTCTTAAAAAATATGATAAATGTTGCTTTCTATATTGCATGTTATTGGAATACAGAAATGTCACTAAAAACAAAAATTTAAATCAGACTTTTCACTTCACTTTAAAAGCAGGTTAGGTGAGCAAAAATATAGCTATATGTATTTTTTATATATTATACATCTTCCACATTTTATATATTTTTATATATATATATATATATATATATATATATATATATATATATATATATATATATATATATATATATATATATATTTTTTTTTTTTTTTTTTTAATATCAATATGGAAACAAAACATGCAGTTTTTATTTCCAATAATATCCAAGCAAAGAAACAAAGATAATGAAAAAATGCAGAAAATTAAAAGCCCTACACTTCCACAAAGCAAAGCTTATGAGCAATTCAAATTCAATGTCAATATCAGAGCAATCATCACGGTCATACATCATCATTATTTTCCCTTTCGGCAAACATAGACTTTTTTTTCTAATTTTAGCACATAGTACAGACTTGTAATATTTCACCTTGAATTATATGTTTGAGCATACATTTACATATTTCATGAGTGAAATGAAAGAATGCACATCATTTACAGATTTGGTAATAAAATAATTTAATTCAACAACCACCACCACAACTCAAACACAGAGCCACCATCTTAGGAGATAAGAGTGCTAACACCACTGTTCTCTATATTGCATGATGAGGGCTTCATGGGTTGTTTGAAAAGTTTCACGACAACATGAAAACAAAATCCACAGTCCTTAACACTTATACTTCAACAAATCAAATACTCTGTGAACTATTATGTTTATTGTTATAAATCCCATGCTATTCTTTTTCTAATTTCCTAAATCTCCTTGGGTACATCAAAACATTAGCATATGTGAAAATTAGTGTTGTTTTCACAAATGCAACAGTTATGTACAGAACTGTGTTTACCGGAATAATCAGCTGAACTTTTATTTGACCTCAAACCATGAAAAGGACTAGAACACACCCTTTATTATTGTATCAAGCACCCAGATAAATTGCAGCTGCCAGGAACTGAATTCAGGCTGTTTGTAAAAAAGTATCCCCAGGGGAAAGTATTGTAGTATTCCAATTCAAAACCACTGGTTAACTGTAAAGTGTAGTGTAAATGTACACTTTAATATTACAAACTGAGTTCCATCTTGGAACAATATAAATATCAACAAAGTATACCTTTGGGAACTGAGGTGTGATTTCTGTTAACTACAAATCATAAGACTAATACCAAGTTAAATGTTCAGTGAAATGTTGCTACAACTCCATAATTTTGTCATATATTCCCATTCTCTCAAGTAATCTCAAACAGCAGAAATGTGTCTGTAATATACAACTGATTAGCTAGATACATATCTAGTTAAACTACAACAACATGTAGGAACTTAGCTACATAGACAAAATGCTTATAACAAGCAAACTGAATATGTGTCTACCTTCTAAACTGCAAAACAGACATATTTCACATGGTAGATTCACTCTCTTCATTATCTCCTGAGTTTGTACAGTTAGTTACTGGATCATAAAGGGGCTGCATATTGAGGATCATAGATGTCACTGACTCGTTAACTGTGAGGTTTATCTTGATACCTCTTGACAAAATGGAATATGCAGCTGAAATAGTCTTTGACTAACTGGACTGTGAGAAACTGTTGTTCCCTTATGGGCTTCTTACATTTGTGTCTCCTCAAGACCAAATGGTTATATAAGTGTGCAGCCCAAAAGAGTTCCTCCTAAGGAGCAGTATGGTACATACACTCCTAATGACTGGCCACTACAAAGTGAAAATATATAGCAATATGTGTATATTAAGTGGACCATCAAGTCATAAAGTACAATCAGTGTGGTATTGTGCGCATGACTTGGAAAATGGAACACAAAGACACAGAAACATATGTTAATTTTGTCTCATTAAATCTTATCAACATTTATGTACTTTATTTATATCTCATACATATCTCAGCAGTTTTTATTTCTTATGAGATTCAAGGAAACATTCTTTTAAATCTTGAAAATAAATGAAAAATATTCAGGTCTTCTAACATGCTGTTTTAAAACACACTCTAGATTATGAATTTCACTGACTACATGTATTGAAACTCAAAGTCTAAATAAGCATGTGCGAAAATATCAAATCAAATGTGAAACTGGTTGGGTGGTGGTTTCACAATGGAGTCGGATACTTGATCATAGGTGAAGGTTAAAGATAATTGTCATTAAAACTGATGGGCCATGATAAGACCAACTGTCTTGGAGCACACTACCACGCACGCAAGTAAATTACAGCCAGCAGGAACTGAATTCAGGTTGCAAACCCATGCAAGTAAACAAGGTCATGGTCTCGGTAAGGTGTGCCCAAAAAACAAAGGCTACTAGGGAATACAGATTCTATTTTGAGCCATAAAGCTCCATTAGTTTTATATGTAGGTCTGGCCACTCCAGCTGAGACCAGCAGTTTTATCACCTCTGCATTGAACTTTGGTTCATGAGACCAGATGGTTATTGTTATATTGTAGCCTGTTAGTCTACTGGTGCTTCTTCTTTTTTTTTTTTTTTTTTTTTACTAGTGTAATGGGGAGAAGGTTTCCCCCTAATGGCAAGTTCTGTGTCATACTTTTACCGTAGGAACGCCCACTCAATTACCCAACTTTAATTCCACTTTATAAAAAGCCACACCTCATCCAGTGGATGAAACATTTTCTTGGGTTTCCGGTGCTGCGGATGGTGGTTGTTTTTATGAACAGTCGGGTTGCCAGAAGTTTTAAGTAACATCGTGGCTTTGGTAGAGCAAGTTTTACCATAGGATCCCTGATTCTGCTCACCTCGTGGTTCACTGGTAGTCCAGTTTGAGGAGCCGACCTAGTTTTATAGAGCGGTTGCTCACGACGGCGTAGCATTACCCTGCGGCACCAAGGTTTACAGCCACTGCTGTTTTGCCTTATTGGTTTGTTTTGCCTTATTGCTTTATTTACTGTTTTGCCTTACTGGTTTGCTTTACTTACCGTTTTGCCTTATTGTGTTGCTTTACTTATTGTGTTTTACTTACCGTTTTGCCTTTTGTATTTGTGTCGCTGGCTTTACTGTTTGTTTTGTTCGCTTACTTTATTGTTTCTTGTTTTGCTTGTTTGGATTTATTTCTTTGTTTGTTTTACTATTTCATTGTTTTTCCTGCTTTACTGTGTTGGACATGAGTTACCGTTTACTTGAGTTTTTTTTGCATTATTTTGTAAACCAGCTGCTCTCTAGTATTTAGTTCATTTTTTTCTGATTGATGCAAGTGTTCAGTGTCTGGCGGTCGTGCTGAGGGGAGGTTTATCGTTGGGTCCCCCACTATTAACCCTTGCCACTGCATACTTAATTGATGTGCTTTTCTTGCACCTGACCTCTGTTTGCACCTTCTTTGCAGTGTGGGTGGGTGTGTGTGTGTGCGCCGTGTATGTGTGTGTGCATGTTCATGACCACGTGTGGCGGTGGTAAGAAGATCCTTCTCCATCCAGGTAATTTCACCATTAGTCCCCTCAGCAGCTGGCTTAGCCTGTTTTTGGTGCTCCTCTTTTATAACATTCTGGTAACCTTAGTGACAGTTGGAGAACAACACTTTGTTTAAAACTTTTTATTGGTTTATTAAACAGTAAATTAAATTCTTTAGTATTTGAATAAAGTTGTTTCTCCTTGCATGAACTCTCCTGCTGCTTTTTCTTTCACTACAGCAATTTGAAATAAACTGACTCTGATACTTGAAAACCACATCTCTGCTCTTGCTTTACCATAAAGGACCTGTGTAATACTTACTATATCAAAGGATTAGGTATAAAACTATTTCTTTGGGGGAAATTCTCAAAGTGGCGTTGTCGGTACATGCGTTGTTCCAGGGGGTGCCCTTTTCATCTACCCTGGTCTGCTCCTCGACCAGTCACACTAACATAAAAAATCTGATTGGCCCACCACTGCCACTAAGGGTAATAAATGACGCTCAGGAGGAGTAGTTAGAAGATCATCAATTATTCTCATACCACCACTAAAGCATGTTTATCATCAGTGTCATGAATTCAAAGAGGCTAGCTAGGTGCAGCCAAACTTTATTTCAGAACACTACCCAAAGCCAAGGTCAGGATCAGGCAGAGTTCAGTGCACAGTATGTGCACTACTATAGACTAACCACAGAGTCAGAAATCAGAGAACTAGGTTTAGAACTTTACACAGTATAAGAAAAGCTAGCCACAGACAGGGGTGCTGATCAGTGATAAGGTGTCTAACAAGACAAACAGAGAAGAGGAGTCAAACAAGAACAAAACAGGCTAACCAGAAACAAGGAATACACAGCTCAGTGCACTCACATTTGTGAGAGACTTCACAAACACCATAGGAGAACCAGGGGTATTTATACACTGAGAACTGATAAGTAGATGGCCCAGACACAGGTATACATGATAACCAGATAATGAGCTAATGAAGAAAGAGCAGATGTCTAATCAGCTGGAGGTGAAAGTGTGACAATTAGTCTCTCCCTTTTTCTTTCAAAGTTGTTACATAGTTACGTCAGATTTAGACTTGCATTGCACAAGAGCACTGTCTGTGAGATATTGGTGCTTGTAAACTGTTCAACACATTTTCATCATCTTGACCACATTTGCAAAGATCAGGGTAATTTAAGACTTCTTCCCCAAGTGACAAAATACATATTTACATTGCTTAAGACATGGACCATTGTTTGCTACATCCATACAGAAAGTATCACCAGATCCTGAATTCCAAATAGAAATATTCAGTCCCACTGCTCATTGTTTTTTCTTGCACGTTATAGGCACAAATGAATGAAAGAACAAACAAAAAAACGAACAATGAATGAACCTGACGTCGGCCTGTGATGTTCTTTAAAAATCTTCCTTTGTGTAATTGTTACCAAAACTATGTCATGGATTTAACAGGCGAACAGTGGTCAACACACAAATGTCTCAGATAAGACAAATGTTACATAAGATTAGAAAAACTGAAAGTTTTGTACCTTCTGAAAGTGCTCAAAACCTCAAAGTTTTACTTTGATGTCTTTGTATCTGTTCAAAGAGTCAACCTATTTGAACAACCTGACTATCTTCTTGAAAACATCATGTAGAGCAGGCATGTCTTTCCAAAGAAACATAACTTTCAGGTTATGCATGGTCGACATCTTCACACGTCTTCACGGTTGTGTATTCACCACAATACATATAAATGTATCATCAGGATCCTTTTCATGGTGATTAGCAAATATGTAGTAGCTTTTTCGCTGTGTTACACTATTCCATGCAGCATTGTACACACTGTCCAAACCAGTGACTTCAAGGTCTCTCCAAACTTTGTTTCTAAACAAACTCCAGTCTTTACAGGGAATAAAATGTGCAACATGATCCCTGAAAAAAAATCCTCTAAATGTCGACCCAGTTTCAATGGTGTACACATTCACAGAACATGCAACTTTGTCAAAAACTTACCCGCAAACATGTCCATCAGATAACAGCCATTTGCATTCCATGGCTTCCTTCTCATTTTGAAGAAACCGCCTCAAACTCTCAGATTTCTTCTTTTTTGGCACAAAAGTCATTTTGTCATCCACAATAGTATTGAAAAGAGTAGTGAGAGCTGCTCTCCTTACACTCTTTGTTACTGTAGATGCTGACATTTTCAAACAGCTCACTAGTTGGAACAGAATGCCAATTCCCAGTGAAACACATTTATAACCATTAGGACTGGTCAACACAAGTCATGGCATGCCCGAACAACGCACCAACCTTTCATTGACTATTCACTCACCTACCACCTACAGTCACACCATTTTGTCACACAGTATCAACACAATGGTCTCTGACACACACAAAAGTCACAAGTCCTAAGTCGTAAATCTAAGCCATGACACTTGCCCATCAATCAGACAGGGACACGTTGTAAATCTAGATGACAAACAGCTGTCCATCAACTGACATGTCAGTCAAATTGACCTGTCAATCAAGCTGGGGGGGATCATAAATCACAGGGGTCATAATTCATTATGATTGACAGTTTGACAGAAAGTGTAGGATATATACTACTCACGCCTCATCCTTCAATTTGTTATGCAGTTTAATGATGTCAAAAATCTGAGTGAGACTACTTAGTGGTCCAAAGTTTGAAATCTTTATTTCAGCATTTGTTACCCATTAGTACATGTGTTTTCTAAATGACCACTCCCATTTATTGAAGTCAGCAACTAAGCTCTTCCCAAAACTGAAGATGAAGTTTTCATATTCCACAGAACTCCACAAACTTTTGGTCCACTCAAGGAACTCCTGAATATTGTTTCCAGACATCTTGCATTTTCCAAAAACCTCAATCATGCTCTTTTTGAATTCATTGATTGAGTCACTGTATCCAGCACTGACTGGTGCCATTAGAGGATTTCTGTGCCAAGGTCCAGGTATGTACCAGTTCCCAGTCTCTGGATCAAATTCCATTACATCAGCGGGCTTTGTGTTCTCTTGTTGTTCTCCATTTTTGCCACTGTGTCTGTCATCTCGTTCAACTGCTCCAACAACATTTTGCGATCTCTCATGTTCTTTTCATGTGCTGATGTGGTATATGGTGACTATGAGTTTCATGGTATACCCAGTTAGCCTGCCACTGTTAAAAAGGGAGGGGGCAGTATGCCTATGGGTAAGACCCTCCATGAGATTTTGAATTGTTTTAGATATGTTTTTTGGGTAACCAGTAGAGCGCTGCCTGTTGATTGGGGGGATGTGCTGCTGCCTAAAGGGGGGGGGGGGGGCTAGTTGCTTTTCCATATCATTACAACTAGCAACCTGATGAAAGCAGCACGGTGTTCTGTGATCTTTTCAAACACTATATTTCTCCACTCTTCAGGAGTGTAACACAATCTGCAAGATGTCTTTCATTTCTGTGGAGTTCTCCATAGCAATGTTTATAATTGTCACATCACTCAGTCCCCTCTCTTGCATTGTCCAGTACTGACTGCAAACTGCACCCCAAACATTGTGTTAAGAAGAGAAGACTTCCCTGCGCTCTGGACTTCCAAAACACCAACTTATTATTGGGCTTCACCAGACTGTTCAGCTGATCAAGCACATCACTCACCCACCTCAGGGGTATATTAGGCTAGGTTCACACTGTCAGTCCGAATCCAATTTTTAGCATATCCAATCAGAATCCAATCTTCCTGACTGATTGATTGCATTATATATTGCAAGTGATCAGATCCAATCTGTGTGTCCGGGTGGCTATCCTCATTTTCAGTGTTATCCACATTGGTTTCTATAGTGATGACATTGTGCCCGAAAGAAGAAGTAGTTGATTTAAACAAACTAAAGTGGACGGTAATGAAATGGGGTTGCTTATTTACAACCTGGCAATGTGGAGCCGCAGTGCACGTTTTATAAAAAATAATGAGACAGCGTCAGAGATGGAAGAGGCTTTCCGTGTCATTTCGTGCAACTGTCACTGTCGTTATCACTGTCCAACGACCTACAACCGCTCATCAATGGCTCCCTCCGCCACCAAACTAGCATGTTTCCTGTACGTGTGATGTACGCGTGATCTTTTCGAGGCGTCAAAAGTCAGACATAAAAAGAAAACACCTGAAATCCAATCAGAGCAGTCAGACCTAAATGGATCGCAAAAATGCGATTTGAATCATACAAATGTGGTTTGAAACGGATTTGTAAAAATATGCACATAAATCTGTTTTGGACTGACTGTGTGAACATAGCTTTAGATACATCTCCATCAACCTGTTCAATAGGGAAGCCTTCCAGCAACAACTCAGCACAGTGTTTAGGGAGGTGAAGCATCTGTTTATGTGGTTCTTCATTTTCTGAAAGATGGCTGATTCATGCAACTGACCCATTTCACGTGAAAAGTGTTCAGTTCCTAAGGAACTCTTTGAGATCTTCTTGTCCAGCTCAGCTATTTCCTCCTTGTCTTTCTTTGAGGAGTCCTGACATTTCTCTTTATACTGCTCTCTAAGAGTTGAGAGCTTCTTACGAGACAAATTATCCAGATTCATCCTCATCCATCTCAAGAAGTAGCATCTCTCCAATCTTGGACTTGATAGTGCACTAATGAAACATGTCATCGCCTCTGACACTTTGTATTCTCTTTGCTTGTGTCTGAGTTTCATCTTCTTGCTTTTTAAAATCACTTTTATACTTTTCAATATCCTGATTCCCAGCTTTCTTCAGTCTACACTCCTCCTTCTCTACCCTAGACACCTCCATCCAGACGTCTCTCTGCAAGGTAAGTTGTTCATTTCTGAACTGTTGTATGTCCTGTATTTCTGATGTGATTTCATCTGCATTTCTCTTAGCATTCTGACATTCCACTGTATCCTCATCCACATGGATTCCAGCTTCACCTGCCACTGTGGTCATCTGCTCCAGTGCCATTTTGTGTGGGTTATTTGTAATCACATCTGTTACCATGGAACAAAGAGTCTTGATAAAGTCTGCATTATTCTTTTTGTCTTTGAGAATGACATTTCTTTTTCTCAGTCCTAAGCGCTTGGCTTCATTTTTTAAAGCAGTATAACTGAAGGTGCTGTTCTGTGCATTGCCAACCAAATACAATTGTGCTTTAACATGCTGACTGGGAAGCATCCTGTAGTTTGTGTCCAAATTGTCAAAAAACACAAACACTGCTGCTGTCTGACACAGGAAACGATACTGAGTCTCAAATGCACTGATATCACCTCTCAAATTAGCCACAGCCACAGGCTCTGGAAAGATGTCAATACTTTTGTTCCCACACGGAAGATACCAGCTGATTTCCACCAGGCCATTTGATATCCTCCTCAAAGTGTCTCCTGACTCCATGTTACGGTGAACAAATGTGTCATGGTACTGTTTGGGATTACTGAGTAACATGTTTAAAATGTGTGACTTGGAAAGGCTGCATTCACCAAGTCTTACAAAAGACACCAGTGGGAGTTCAGAGACAACTATTCTTTCCTCTACAAATCCTCTGGGATCTGGCAATGAATCCAGAATGGACCAAACAGGCTCATGAGTGTGTTACACCTTCAACCAGGTTTTTAGTTTTTTCCTTATGTTTTCAGTGTTTCCCTTCCCTCGTGTCTCCTATGCTCCCCCTGTTGTTTGTGTGTGTGTGTGTGTGTGTGTGTGTGTGTGTGTGGGCGTGGTGCTTCCAATTCCCGATCAGCGGGCACACCTGCAACCTGTCTACCCATCTACTTTGCTGCACCCCGGTTTTCCATCCACTCACTGCCAGATCGTTGTCTCAGCCAGTAGGGTAGAGTTTATCATACAACCGTTAGAATTGTGTACTCTGACTGTTTCCTGTTGTTCGTTCTTGTATTTCTCTGTCTTTTAACGTTTAGGATCACTCACTCGCTTGACTGCCTGCCTTCCCTGCCTGCTTCTCACCAGTCATCCCCATCTACAGCCGTGTTCACCGCCTTGAGTCTGACACTTGTAATACACTCCGACCAGTTTCTACTCACCTGCCTCGTCTTCATCATCAGTCACTACCACTGTGTGCCTCTGACTGCAAGTTAATGTCTCTAAAAGCAAAAGTCTCCATGACTCTAATCCACAATAAATCTACCTCTAAATTACACTCTGTGTCTGAGTTCTGCGTTTGGGTTCACTCTGTTGGTTACAACGCAGTGATACCCTTCCTGCCAATTTACCAGTGCTGAATGTATGGTAGAAGTGCTTCATATGGAGGTCATGTAGAAGTTCTGTACCTGTTAATGACAATAAGTGTACCTATTTTTACCTCTGTTATATCAATGATATCCCACCCTTTCTTTTCAAAGATATTCACCAGTGTAATACCTGAAAAGATATGAAATGTTATTTCCTAATATGTTTTGAACTATACACTTGCATGCTGAACAAAAAAAGAGACTTTTCTCATCAACCAGAATTAAAGACTGACTGAGCTAGAGAACAGCTGAAGTCATAGCCATGGGCTGAAGAGTGAAAAAACTGTTTCTAGAACTCTAAAAAGGACTGTTCTCAAGAATAAACTCAGAAGCATGTTCTGATCTGCCTTTTAGCACTATCTTTTGTGATGCTTTTGATTTGAACACATGGCACATTAGTCCTAGTTAGATATTCCATGACAACAAATGGAAAACAGACAACAGCTCAGGCCATGGCTTGTAAAAGACATAGACTCATGATAGCTGTATTCTAGCTTGAACTGCTTCTAACCCAAGTTATTCCCAGTTTTTACATCAGTAGTGACAATACTGTTGTGAACAGTCATGTTTAATAGAGGGTACCAATGAGATGAGATTTTTAACCAGTTTAGCTTGTGATTCTGCTACCAGTAAGATTGAAAGTTAAGGTTAAGAGTTAGAAGTTGTCCTGTGTGAATTCTGAGCCTGTGTACCCTGTGTTGTGTTACCTGTTAGTCTCCTGCCATGTTTCATGCCCTGTTCATGGTTTGTCGTATTCCCTGGTCTGTGTCAAGTCAAATAAACTTAGATAACTACACATCCATCCAGTCTCACCTCCAAATTGTGACATTACCAAGGAAGACAGAAATGCAATACATATACACACACCCTGCAGCTTAAATTTGTTTCAGTTGTGATATTAATGAGAAGTCATTACTATGTCCTTCAAAACCCATTTCTCACTTCCTTTACCTGGAAGTACGGAGCAAAAGTCAAGAATTTTAAAGTAAATCATGGGAGTTTAATTACTGAATCACTGGTTGAACTAGCAGCAGAAGGCAAGAGGCAAGGAGGGGGTATGGACACACCCTGGACCTCTTTTCTTTTTTTTTTAAGAGTCCTCTGGTCTGCCACATATGAAATACTGATAATTTCATAAAAGCATAATATCTACCAGTATGTACATGGGACATGGCTAATATGAGAAATTACACTTAAATGAATGTTAGGTTTGACATCCAGTAGCTAATTTAAATTCAAAGAGACATCATGGACATGACCAAGAAATAAAGCAGCCTAAGAGTCATTGTTGATTTATTTCATTTTCATTACATGTTGAAAGACCATACTCCAGCTGTAATGAATATATAATTTAAATAATATAGGGAAACAACATGGCCAATATGCACAGACCTATGTGTAAACACTTCAACCGTCACATAAAACTCAGTCAATTTTGTGAAATTGACTAGGTGCCTAATGCAGAAGCTGTAGCTAAATGAGATCTTTATTTTAAATTCAGCATTTAAAGACAATGTGCTTTATTAGACTTTAACTCCTACTGACAAAATCCTATTAGAAGAGTTTCCTGCTGGAAAAGTGATTTCTGCTGTTTAACGTCCGTCTTAAAAAAGATACACGTCCATCAGTGTATCAGTGCAAAATTCAAGAACACTGAGATGTTCCTGATAATATTTTGTTGCTTTTCTCAGGATTGGTCCTACAGTCTGTAAAACCAACTTTCCTTTCATGCAATTACCGAAACTCAGACATTTTCCAGAAATCTTATAGTACCTGAACTCGAGGATCCAAGTAGAAACATCAGGTAAAAACTACAGTTTCAATTAATAAAGGAAGGCGTCAATACTGCAATGCAGCCAATATACAGAGCATTGTAAAACACTTCAGGCCTGCATTAGAACGGAGTTTCTTTCAACGTTTCCAATAAATCGAATATTTTTTTCTTATCTCGATCACAGTGGTCAGATAGATAATGTGCAGAGAGAGGCAGTGCACATCTAGTGGGAAGTCTGGTGGATCAGGTCCAGTCCAGTTTAATGGAAGATTGTGTGTTTGTGGATATGTATGTATGTGTGTTTGATTGTGTTTGGTTTGAAAAAAAATAAGAAGAATAACAGTATAGGAATTACTCCGTCATAGTTAGAAATAAACACGGAACATTTACTACCTTACACGTACTTACATGGTGGTTAATGACCTCAGCAGGCAGTACGGGGAAATGTCACACGCTGTGGACGCAGTAGCTTACTTCGTCCACTAGATGGTAGGCGTGTTATAGGATTAAAGGACTAAAACGCGGTTTATTTAAAACTGATAAAACTGAGGAGTGTTGAGTCATCTTCGTGACACTCAACAGTAATTTATAGTACCAATAAATCACATACAAACCCATAACAAACTCGCACATGCATTATTACATCAACCTGTTCCACATGCATATTACTATGCATGTGGAACAGGTTGATGATATTTAATGATGTACTGTACAACGATATTACAGGAAAATAGTAACAGCAGCTCATGATAAATCTAATGTCGTTAAAAATTGAAATATATACATCTTACTAGAAAATGGGAACAAGGAACTTACTTCTGAGCATTCAATGCACACAGGAATAAGAAAAGTGATATAAATAGAACTTAATGTTCATAGAGGGACAGGCAATTTGAACTGTCCAACTACTAAACTCAGAAAGCCACACTTTGTACTTTCAGTCCACTACTTCATCAGTGTTCCACCCAAAATTCCTTGTGGGCACTTCGGTCTTCACTCAAAGGCTTAGTGTCTGCCTTTCTAACAGAATCAGTGAAAATAATTTGCCCTATTTCCACTCATTTTACAGTATGTTTGTATATCCTTACTCACCAGAGGGCAGCATTGTGATGCGTTCACAGATATTGGCGTTCACAGATATTGTTGTTCGCAGATATTGTTACCCCCCCCCCCCCCCCCCCCCCCCCCACGCCCAGTAAAGGAATCTAATACTAAAATCATATGGTTGAAGAACAGTGGAAAAGAAACTAACTGCAGCTTTCTACAACTGGGATCAAACTGACAACAGAAATGTCAGTTAACATTCTCTTTGATTTTGTTTTGAAAGACTGTGCAAGCAAGGCAGCAGATTCAATTTCAAACTCAGAAAGTAGAATCATGATAATGGTACAGTACAATGTTTTTCTGCTGTTGCTTTGTTCTGTTGTTTTCCCTGCAATTCTGTAGTCATAATATAACACCAAACTACAGAGTAACAAGAACAGCAAGATACACGTCCACAGCTTAGAGACCATTTATATGTGAATCGCTGCTACACACTATTCAGACTTGGCTCATTTTGAGGTTGAGTTTGGGTTCAAGTCAAAGCTAAGCTAGCAGTGGAAGGAACATTATGAAACAAACATCATTTTTGAAATGTGCACATTTTCCGAGATGGTATGCTACTAAACTTATGTTATTTAAACACAAAATCAAAATCTCATTTATACACATTTTATTGTGTAGTAGAGTATTTTCCCAGAAGACGTATCTCTGATGGACTGATCAGAAACCGACATATCTTGATTTGACCACCAGAAGACAACGTCACCTTTAACCAGTCTACCTCATCTGATTACAGGTTATTTGTCACATCTGTTTCTCTGTTTCTCAGTTTGGGCGGCATGGTGGCGCAGTGGGTAGCACTGTCGCCGCACAGCAAGGTCATGGGTTTGATTCCCAGCCGGGCGGCCGAGGTCCTTTCTGTGTGGAGTTTGCATGTTCTCCTTGTGTCTGCGTGGGTTTTCTCTGGGGGCTCCGGTTTCCTCCCACAGTCCAAAGACATGCACATTAGGCGAACTGGAGACACTAAATTGCCCCTAGGTGTGAATGTGTTTGTCTGTGTGTCTGCCCTGTGATGGGCTGTCCAGGGTGTTCCCTGCCTTTCACCCAGTGAACGCTGGCTAGGCTCCAGAAGAAGTCTCCCACAAGAACTGTTCTAGGTCCTTTGTGGGCAAATTTCAGCTGAAACTGAAAAACATTTTTTATCATCTTGTGGCATCCCTGGGAATTCTGTCCTTTAGTATCTACACATAAATGCACTCTTTAGAAAACAAGATAAACTCTATTGTTCTCTACATTAAAATATCGAGGGGATATATTATAAAACAAAAGCTTAGAGGAGAACCTGGAAGTGTCCAACATTTTGCAAAAGACAGGCTAGCATTCACTTATTCATTTTTCAGATAATGTCAGCAGCAAACACATTCTGTTTTGATGTTTTGCATCTGTTTATTCATATTTATAAGCTTCAATGGAACATTCTGGAATGTTGTGAATATTCACACATGGTAAAAGTCAGGGAGATGAGAAGCAGGTTATATGTGGTGTATACACACACATTTACACATGCCTCCTTCAAATGAGTACTGACTATCTGACTTTTTTTTGAAAATTTTATGTTAAGAAAATAAAACATCTTGATCTGACCAACTGAGAGAGCTGAGAGAGAGAGAGAGAGAGAGAGAGAGAGAGAGAGGACAACATCTGACTTATCCATTCTATCTCAGCTGATTAATAGTTATTGGTTACACCTGTTACTCACTATGTAAGGTTTGTCTAGCTCTCAATTCAGTGCCCTGTCTTGGAATCCTTCTGCCTTGTGACTGTTCTGCTTATAATTTGCCTTTGTTTTATTTCTTTGTTTATGTCCTTAATATTCTCAGAGCATTTATTTTTCCACCAATACAGTCAGCAAACCTACTACTGATTGGTTCTCTGCATCCCCTGTTAACTCTGCAATTTGTTTCACATTCTGTTTATTCTGGAAAAGAACTCTGGTCTGCTGTGATAGAAAAGAAAAATATATACAAATATATAAGGTGATATTTCTATTTATTTTAGAAGTTATTACCCACTGTATGTTGTAATTCTGCTCTGTGGAACATTAAAGACATTAACAGCCAATAAACTCATGCTATGTTTTCATTCTCCAAGAGAAGCTGGAGTGTCCCACAAGAAGAATTCTAGGTCCTTTGTGCACAAATTCCAACTGACATTCAAACACATTTCTTTTAATCCTGTTGCATCCCTGGGACTCAAACAAGATAAACACTATTGTTTTTAATATATAGATATACTAATCCATAGAAAATCAGTTTGAACTGAGTTTATTAGCCAACCGAAATGTAGCTGAGAACAAAATTCATACATTTTGCGGACAACAAATTTTATGAAACACTAGAAATTTAAGACCATATGTCTTGATTATTTGTCCAGAGCCAATGGGAACATATGACATACATTTTCTAAAACATATTATGATAGCTGATTTATATACTGCATGATTGCATATACAAACATGAGCCAAAGGGAAAAAAATGCATGAGTCATCTGTAGCATGAACAGTGAAGCCCACACAGTTGAAAAACAGATAAACATATCAGGTAAACATCAGAAACAGCTAAAATTAAATCAAACATTAAATTTGACTCACACCACATCAGTTTAGCTCTGTCATTTTACTCTCTATTTTACTCTCTATCTTCTTGATCAACACTGTCTCATTCTTTTATAGAGGCGTAAAAGTTTTTGCTAGGTTTGAATTAACAGTAACTAAAATGGATAAAATATTGCTTAATGCATTGTTATATTTCAATTTCATACCAAGACAAACAACTCCCCATAATAAAACCTCACATAATTGTTATTGCAAAAGTACATTATTAAAATATTCAATATAACTTCAGAGGAAAAAAAATCATGTAAGCAAGTGAAAGCTATTGTCAGCATTGTACATACTATGAAACAGATACTATTGTCAAAGCTTTTCATTATGCTTAAAATACAGGTTTTAAAAGTTAAGGTATAAACTTCATTACTGAATCATGCTTCAACAAATGAGTTTGCAGTACACTTGATTCAAATCAATGTGGTTTTGTATATATGAAGTAAAATTTCCACAAGCATATAGTTTCGGTTTATTAACAGTAAGTTAAAATATATCTGGATCCTCACAAACACCTGTGGACAAACTACTTAGCCAATAATCAGTTATTGTTTTATTATATCATTGGTGATGGTGCCAAGGTCTTTGGATCAAAACTTAAAGTGGTACAGAGAATACAGTTTTAAATAAGCTCTTAAGTATTCCTTGTAATTAGTGCATGTTGTAATATTTATTCAGGACTTTTTCTGCCTGTTCTTTTTTAATGTTTTTCCACTCACTAGGTATATCTGCTGGTTGAGCATTATATTGCTTAGCAAACTCCTCGTTGAATTTTGCCATGACATATTTCCAGTAGTCTGAGGCCTGTATGCTGCTGTCTGGGATAATATTCCAGTCAGGGAAAATCTCTCTGTAATCTTTATAAGGGTGCCACTTATCCTTTGTCTCGGTGCATTTGAACCTTGACTCACTGTGGACAAGAGAAGAACAGATATCAATCATCAGTTTTCCAGAGGATTCCCATCGGTATCTACCTAATCCTTCAGGTCTGTGAATTGAGGCAGAATGATTACTGTGTTTTTCCCCTCCTGCCTCACATGGTGCCTTGCAGAATGGACACTGTTTCCCACAGCCAAACATTTGTTTGAACAACACATCCTGTGGTTTGAGTTTAAGAGTTTTCAGTTTATCTTCCAAATTTCTTTTCTGAAATGACTCCTTCAAGTCTACTTCCAGTTCCTCCAGTGATTTTTTAAGGTGTTTCACAAACTGGTCCTGGTTCGCATTGTTAAGGGTCAAAAAGTTTACACGAGCTTCATGAGAGACTGTCAGTCTGTCCCTCAAAACTGTGCAAAAATTGTTAATGAAGTCCTTTATGTTACTGGATATCTCTGTGTCTTTCTGTGTTTTGGAAATGGCCTCTTCAATGCTTTTTATAGCCACAGTCAGATGCTTCTCCTCCAACTTTGACATTTTCTCCTCTGAACAGTGTTTGGTAACTTGATCAGATATCCAGTCTTTCACAAATTCTTCATAAGAGGAAATGTAACACACATAGTTTTCAAAATCAGATTCATCAAGCAGTTGTTTCAAAAGTGAGTACTGAAAGGAGCCACGTGAGCTGAAATTAACTGACCCTTTGCTGGACAAAACTTCATCAACAATGTCAGTGCCAAGGACTTTGGAAATATAGCTCTCTATTGCTGGTCTGAGACAGTATTTTGTAAATTCATCTGCTTTCCTCTGACACTGGTCATGGTCAAAGAAAAGATCCTTGAAGTCTGTCCAGTACTTCTCTTTGTTTCTTTCGAGGCATCTGCGGGGATCATTTTTTTGTATGAAAGATTCATGCATTTTTTGGAATTCCCTCCCTGCAATGCTACAAATATGCAGTTTCAGATTCTCCTCAAACTTTTTGTCTGTTTTGAGATGTTCATTGGCCTTTAAAGTCTCATCAATCAAATTCAGAATTTCTCTGATGTGTGTCTCATCATAGTTGGTCTCCTCCGCTCTAATGTTAGCAGCAGACTGCTTACATTTTGCTATAAGGTTGCTCGACATTACCTGGATGTCCTTAATCCAACTTTGATTCAAAAGATGTGTAATATGCTCCCACCATGTACAGGCAGTGAAGGGCTTTAATCCAAACTTTTTTTCAAAACTGATTTTGTCTAAGTCGTGTGCCACTGAAATTCTTTTGTGTTTAAGATTTATCAATACTTGTCCAAAAACACTTCCCATGACATCTTCTTTTTTAATCCCTTCGAATGACAATTCACATATTGTTTGATCCCACGTGTTTTCAAAGTCAGACCTAAGTTCCTCCACTGATTTTTTAGACTTGTTCCTCTGGCACTCTTCAAGCAATGCAAGCACTCTCTTCTCCAATATACTGGTGTGGTTGTTTTTGATGGACTCCAGCGTTATCATTCCCTGACGGAGTGAAGCAGCTCTATCTAGACGATGCGTCACAGAATTCTCTAATTCTGTTTTCAGGGATTTGGCACTGTTTTCAAAGTCCCCTCTATATTTTTCCACAAGTTCCACATGGCAGTCTGTTTTCTTGTAGTATGAAGCAATATTGTCTAAAATGTTTTTTTCTCCTTTGGTGAGCTCAGTGCATGCATCAGTTTTCAGCTGAGTGACAAAGCTTTTTATGTCTGATGTCTGTGATGTCTCAGGGAAATTACAAAAATTGGAAATCTTTGTTTCAGCTGTTGTTACCCATGTGTGCACGTCCTTTCGGAATTCCCATTCCCACTTACTGAGTTCAGTGCACACCTTCATGTAAGAATCAGCAACCAAGCTGTTCCTAAAGCTGAAAATGAAGTTTTCATGCTTCACAGCGCTCCATAAGCTTTCAGTCCACTCCAGAAAATGCATAACAGTGTTTCTAGATGTCTTGCATTTCTTGAAAACATCAATCATGCTCTTTTTGAAGTCATAGACAGATTCACTGTAACCTGTACTGACTGGTGACATGGGGGGAGTTCCATGCCAGAGTCCAGGGATGTAAACACTGTCAGTCTCTGGATCATATTCCATCACATCAGTGAATTTTTTGTTCTCTGCGTTCTTCTCCATTTTTGCTGCTGCCTGTGTCATCTCATTCAGCTGCTCCAATAGCATTTTTCGATCCTTCATGTTCTTGTCATGTGCTGAGACATCAGCTACATTTTGATGCACAAACAGACATTTGGGTCTCTTGCCCACTTCCTTCATCCTGAGAAAGGCATGAACAACAATCTGCAAGATGTCTTTCATTTCTGTGGAGTTCTCCATAGCAATGTTTATAATTGTCACATCACTCAGTCCAACTACAAGTGTGGCCAGTTCATTGTCATGCTCATAGCTGTAGTCAAGTTGAGCCAGTTCTGGTGACTTCAGTCCCTCTGTGTCAATGATAAGTAGAAAATCACAATTAAGTTCTTTTCTCATGTCATCTTTGATTTTGATTAGCACCATGAAAGCCCCTCTAGTGCATCTTCCATTACTGACAACAAACTGCACCCCAAACATGGTGTTAAGAAGAGTAGACTTCCCTGTGCTCTGGACTCCCAAAACTGTCACCACCAACATTTTATTATTTGGCTTCACCAGACTGTTCAGCTGACCAAGCACATCACTCACCCACCTCAGGGGTATATTAGATGCATCTCCATCAACCAGTTCAATAGGGAAGCCCTCAAGCAGCAACTCTGCACAGAGTTTGGGGAGGTGAAGCATTTGTTTATGTGATTCTTCATTTTTTGAAAGGATGACTGCTGATTCATACAGCTGACCCATTTCACGTAAAAAGTGTTCGATTCCTAAGGAACTCTTTGAGATTTTGTTGTCCAGCTCTGCAATTTCCTCTTTGCTTTCTTCTGAGGAGTCCTGACATTTCTCTTTATACTGCTCTCTAAGAGTTGATAGCTTTTCACGGGACAGATTGTCCAGATTCATCTTCATCCATTTTAAGAAGTAGGATCTCTCCAAGCCTGGCCTTGATAGTGCACTAATGAAACACTTCATTGCCTCTGACACGTCATATTGTTTTTGCTTCTGTCTGAGTTCCATCTTCTTTTTTCTGAGATCACTTTTATACTGTTCAATATCCTGATTCCAAGCTTTCCTCAGTCTGCACTCCTCCTTCTCTACCCTAGCCACCTCCATCCAGATGTCTCCCTGCAACGGGAGTTGTTCCTCTTTGAACTGTTGTATGTCCTGTATTTTTGATGTGATTTCATCTGCATTTCTCTTGGCATTCTGACATTCCACTGTGTCCTCATCCACACGGATTCCAAGTTCATGTGCCACTGTGGTCATCTGCTCCAGTGTCATTTTGTGTGGGTTGTTTGTAATCACATCTGTTACTACGGAGCGAAGAGTCCTGATAAAGTCTGCATCATTCTTTTTGTCTTTGAGAATGACATTTCCTTTCTTTAGTCCTAAGTGCTTGGCTTCATTTTTTAAAGTATCATAATTAAAGGTGCTGCTCTGTGCATTGCCAACCAAATACAACTGTGCTTTAACATGTGGACTGGGAGGCATCTTGTAGTTTGAGTCCAACTGATCAAAAAACACAAACACTGCTGCAGATGTCTGACACAGGAAATGATACTGAGTCTCAAATGTACTGATATCACCTCTCAAATTAGCTACAGCCACAGGCTCTGGAAAGATGTCAATACTTTTGTTCCCACACGGAAGATACCAGCTGATTTCCACCAGGCCATTTGATATTCTCTTCAAAGCATCACCTGAGTCCATGTTATGGTGAACAAATGTGTCATGATACTGTTGGGGATTACTGAGTAACATGTTTAAAATGTGTGACTTTGAAAGGCTGAATTTACCAAGTCTTACAAAAGACACCAGTGGGATATTAGAGACAACTATTCTCTCCTCCACAAATCCTCTGGGATCTCCCAATGAATGTGGTCTAAACTTTTTAAGAATTTCTCTCATTGCCCAAAGCATGAATGTGACCTGTTTTGTGTCACAGTTTGGCAGAAGCAGAGGAACAGAGAACTGGCATAAAGACATTTTCAGGGCCATTTCCTGCTGAAGAAAACTATCTGAGCAGAGAAAGAGTGCAGTTATAATGTCTAAAGGATTTATGTCCTTTATTTCCCGTGGTTTCTCCTCATCACTGTCCCAGTCTGTGTCATTACTATTAGTGTCATTTGACGGGACAAGTTTAACAGACCTGGCAGTAACATTCACCATCATTAGTTTCTTCAGGAAGAGCCATGGCAGTGAGGAGAGTGACTGAACTGACTCATCTGTGACACTCTCCCTGCCAATCTCCAGGACTCTACTGAGGGAGAGCTTCTCAGGATGGCACTGCTCCAAATCCAGGTCCTGCAGAAGTCCTGTCAGCACTGTACCTGTTAATGATGAGAAATGAAATTGTATGAATTTCTCCAATCTCAGTGGCACCAAACCTTGATTATAAATGTTGAATTTTATATAATGTTCAGTGAGAGGGTGTAAACATGTGGCTGATGACTGACGCTTGTGCAACAATCTGCTGCAGACACTGAGTGGAGTTTAGTTTATGATACATATTGTTGTTGATTTACCCCCAACAGGTGTTTCATTTGTGAATTATCCTGGGATGTCTAAAAGCCTATGGAGGCTGACTTGCTGTCTCAAGGTAGGCTGACAAACATAAATGATTTGGATATATGGGGGCTGAATAAATAAATAAATAAATAAATAATTTGGCATAATTGCTGGATATGAAAATAGAATTACTAAATGATAATTTCCATTTGTATGTCCAAAATAGGTGCATTTTTTATTTTTCTGGCCCTAAAAAGTGCTGTTACTTTTCTCTCTTGGTCAGGCTCTGCAGTGACATAAAAAATTGACCAGTCATGTGTTAGAAAGAACACAGATAAGGCTGGAGTTTTGAAAAAGTGAGTTTAGGAATATTACCTGTACACTCAGACACAGTGACTGCCTCACTGTGAGCTCCACTGTCACCAACAGAAACAAGGCTGAATGTGTACTCTGTTCCTGGATGCAGGTCCTTCACCTCTGCAAAGTGGGAGCCTGTAATATTCAAGATCTCTGAGTGTGTGCCATTGGAGTAAGTCAGTTCAAATGTGTTGATGTTGTCGGGAGGATCCCAAAAAAGAGTCACAGAGCTGACAGTGACAGACTTCACTGTAATCTTTTCTGGTACAGGAATCACTGTGGAAAAAAAACACTGCCATGTATTAGGTGGTACAACATGAATAATTGAAAACATGTCTAAATATGAGTGTATGTGTGTGGGCACACAAATAACATTCTGTGTAATATGCTATCCTTTTCTTCTCAGGGCCCATTGTAATGATGTCTTTTAACAAGGATTGTAATGACGAACATCTGTGCATCTTATCGTCCTGAGCCTGACAATAATGCACATATGAATTTATATAAGTCATATGTATATAAAACTGATCAGTGAACACATAGTCTACGTTGTTCATTTAGATACTCTTCTATTAGAGCACACATTGTAACCAACTCCTAAACACATACATTGTACTTGTGAACAGAGTGTGAGCTGTTTGAGTCATCGCTGTTTTCCTGTGAAGATGTGGAGTTTTCATATATTACAAATCAGTGCTCATGCTACATACTCTCTGCATGTGAATAAGCTTCCTGCTTACTCTGTTTTAAAAGTGACAAAAATTCTTCTCAGTAAAATCTGCCATGTACATTTCTCAATTCAGTGTCTGGTTTGACTGGTCTGTGCTGGACTTTGCGCAACGTCAGTTTGGCCATCAGGTGCAGTTCATGAGGAAACTTTGCCATGATGTGTCCAAATGCTGTGTTACTCTCTGTGACTGTCTATACCTGCCTTATCTGACCTGTCCACTGCCACAAAGGTTCAGACAGATTGTTTTTGGGTGCCCACTGACTTATGACAGTGAGCATGGTTGCCTAGTAATTTTAACAATGGCATAATGGCATGAGCTCTTTCATAATTCATCTGCTCCCACTTTTCACTGCTCTCACATGACTTTTAAAAGTAAGCACAAAGGATATATATACAGGTATTTCCAATCAATGAATGAGGAATCTACAAAGTTAATTAAGGACTTCTTAATAACTAATGAAGATTTCAAAACACGTTTTCATGATTAATTTGAAAATAAGGATTGTCAAGCACTACAGACACTAAAATGACAACTGAGGGAAATTCCTTTATCCCCATCATTTTCCCTATCTGTCACTGCTCATCTAGCTAATTATTCTCTCTGTGCAGTTGCTGATGAGTACAATGAGGCAGAAGTCTGTACCGACCACCACTGACGATCCCTCTCCAGCAAAACTCTTGTGATCTACAAAGAGTTTTTTTTTAACCTTTTTTAGGCACTTAATAATCTGCATTTAAGGTTATAAAACTACTGTAGATTACTGGTGCAGGTAAATAATTATAAACATTATGAATATGCAAAAAGTGCATAAAGTCAGACATTTTCCCTTTTTTGTCATCAGTCAAAAGTACAAGGAGTAGTGTGAATGGGAAAAAACACAGGGAGTGGATCACAGACTTCCTGTTCCACGTCCATGTAAGACTCCTGTTAGAGTCGCACAGAACTCTAAAGCTGTGACCTTTGCTCGGTTTTTCCCTCTCAAACTAGTCATCATGAATAGACATATTTACCTCCACTACAGAAAGATAGATAAGCACAAATACTGCAGTACTTTGGCTTACCATAATTAATGTGGCTAAACCACAACAGATTTTACCTATTCATTTGCTCATGGGAATCCTTTGAGCATGGAGGTTTGTTGACTACTAAATTAGAGAGGACTTACTTTCAAAAAAGAACATGAAGAACAGTTTAGAAGTACCTACAGTGTGAACATTGGCTTTGTGGAGACTAAGAGCGAGGAAGTCATACAGACTCTTCTTCAGCAGCTCTGTGACACTTTGGAATATGTCCAGTATGAGTTTATGTTATTAATTTATTGTTGTAGTTGCTGATAACCCCCGAAAGTAGTTTCTCTTTCAACAATTGGGGATGTATAAAATCCTATGAACTTTAAGTTCTTCTATGAAGGTATGTTTGGAGACACTGTGAGAGACAGAACATGTGGGATCTGTGACAGCTTAATAGTTCGCCAAACTGGCCCTGATTTGCTCTGTGCTTGTAACTATTTTGTTTTCTGTGTGAAATGACTAGCATAATACATGTAATCAAAACACACTTACTTGTGCTTGCAGAGGTGCTAGCAGCAGTGCTTCTCTTTCCATTTGTGAGAACAGTGACAATGTGAAAGGAGTACGTGGTCCCTGGTTTCAGGGTGTGGAAGGTAACTGTGCTGGACTCTGTTGTCTTCTCCTGAATATTCTGTCCATTACATTCACATGTCACATGGTATTCCTTTATCCCAGTAGCTGATTTATCCCAACTAAGTATGACTGACGTACTACTGACATTCTCAACTTTGATGTTGTCAGGTGGGGCAGGTTCTGCAAAAGCAACAAATGCACCAGTCATGTATCACAGAGGGTGTGAATAAGGCTGGAGTTTTGAGAAGAATGAATTGAGGGAAATTACCTGTGCACTCAGACGCAGTGACTGCCTCACTGCGAGCTCCATTCTCAGCAACAGAAATAAGGCTGAATGTGTACACTGTTCCTGGATGCAGGTCCTTCACCTCTGCAAAGTTGGAGCCTGTAATATTCAGGGTCTCTGAGTGTGTGCCACTGGAGTAAGTCACTTCAAATGTGTTTATCTTGTCGGGAGGATCCCAAGAAAGAGTCACAGAGTTGCTAGTGATCAATTTCACTGTAAACGTCTCTGGTACAGGAATCACTGTGGGAAAAAAAACACTGCCATGTATTAGGTGGTACAACATGAATAATTTAAACATGTCTAAATATGAGTGTATGTGTGTGGGCACACAAATAACATTCTGTGTAATATGCTATCCTTTTTTTCTCAGGGCCCATTGTAATTATGTCTTTTAACAAGGATTGCAATGACGAACATCTGTGCATCTTATCGTCCTGAGCCTGACAATAATGCACATCTGAATTTATATAAGTCATATGTATATAAAACTGATCAGTGAACACATAGAGTAAGCTGTTCAGTTAGATACTCTTATTTTAAAGTACACATAGTAACCAGCCCCTAAATACATACATTGTACTTGTGAACGTGAGCTGTTTGAGTCATCGCTGTTTTCCTGTGAAGATGTGGAGTTTTCATATATTACAAATCAGTGCTCATGCTTCATACTCTCTGCATGTGAATAAGCTTCCTGCTTACTCTGTTTTACAAGTGACAAAAATTCTTCTCAGTAAAATCTGCCATGTACATTTCTCAATTCAGTGTCTGGTTTGACTGGTCTGTGATGGACTTTGCGCGACTTCGGTTTGGCCATCAGGTGCAGTTCATGAGGAAACTTTGCCATGATGTGTCCAAATGCTGTGTTACTCTCTGTGACTGTCTATACCTGCCTTATCTGACCTGTCCACTGCCACAAAGGTTCAGACAGATTGTTTTTGGGTGCCCACTGACTTATGACAGTGAGCATGGTTGCCTAGTAATTTTAACAATGGCATAATGGCATGAGCTCTTTCATAATTCATCTGCTCCCACTTTTCACTGCTCTCACATGACTTTTAAAAGTAAGCACAAAGGATATATATACAGGTATTTCCAATCAATGAATGAGGAATCTACAAAGTTAATTAAGGACTTCTTAATAACTAATGAAGATTTCAAAACATGTTTTCATGATTAATTTGAAAATAAGGATTGTCAAGCACTACAGACACTAAAACTGACAACTGAGGGAAATTCCTTTATCCCCATCATTTTCCCTATCTGTCACTGCTCATCTAGCTAATTATTCTCTCTGTGCAGTTGCTGATGAGTACAATGAGGCAGAAGTCTGTACCGACCACCACTGACGATCCCTCTCCAGCAAAACTCTTGTGATCTACAAAGAGTTTTTTTTTAACCTTTTTTAGGCACTTAATAATCTGCATTTAAGGTTATAAAACTACTGTAGATTACTGGTGCAGGTAAATAATTATAAACATTATGAATATGCAAAAAGTGCATAAAGTCAGACATTTTCCCTTTTTTGTCATCAGTCAAAAGTACAAGGAGTAGTGTGAATGGGAAAAAACACAGGGAGTGGATCACAGACTTCCTGTTCCACGTCCATGTAAGACTCCTGTTAGAGTCGCACAGAACTCTAAAGCTGTGACCTTTGCTCGGTTTTTCCCTCTCAAACTAGTCATCATGAATAGACATATTTACCTCCACTACAGAAAGATAGATAAGCACAAATACTGCAGTACTTTGGCTTACCATAATTAATGTGGCTAAACCACAACAGATTTTACCTATTCATTTGCTCATGGGAATCCTTTGAGCATGGAGGTTTGTTGACTACTAAATTAGAGAGGACTTACTTTCAAAAAAGAACATGAAGAACAGTTTAGAAGTACCTACAGTGTGAACATTGGCTTTGTGGAGACTAAGAGCGAGGAAGTCATACAGACTCTTCTTCAGCAGCTCTGTGACACTTTGGAATATGTCCAGTATGAGTTTATGTTATTAATTTATTGTTGTAGTTGCTGATAACCCCCGAAAGTAGTTTCTCTTTCAACAATTGGGGATGTATAAAATCCTATGAACTTTAAGTTCTTCTATGAAGGTATGTTTGGAGACACTGTGAGAGACAGAACATGTGGGATCTGTGACAGCTTAATAGTTCGCCAAACTGGCCCTGATTTGCTCTGTGCTTGTAACTATTTTGTTTTCTGTGTGAAATGACTAGCATAATACATGTAATCAAAACACACTTACTTGTGCTTGCAGAGGTGCTAGCAGCAGTGCTTCTCTTTCCATTTGTGAGAACAGTGACAATGTGAAAGGAGTACGTGGTCCCTGGTTTCAGGGTGTGGAAGGTAACTGTGCTGGACTCTGTTGTCTTCTCCTGAATATTCTGTCCATTACATTCACATGTCACATGGTATTCCTTTATCCCAGTAGCTGATTTATCCCAACTAAGTATGACTGACGTACTACTGACATTCTCAACTTTGATGTTGTCAGGTGGGGCAGGTTCTGCAAAAGCAACAAATGCACCAGTCATGTATCACAGAGGGTGTGAATAAGGCTGGAGTTTTGAGAAGAATGAATTGAGGGAAATTACCTGTGCACTCAGACGCAGTGACTGCCTCACTGCGAGCTCCATTCTCAGCAACAGAAATAAGGCTGAATGTGTACACTGTTCCTGGATGCAGGTCCTTCACCTCTGCAAAGTTGGAGCCTGTAATATTCAGGGTCTCTGAGTGTGTGCCACTGGAGTAAGTCACTTCAAATGTGTTTATCTTGTCGGGAGGATCCCAAGAAAGAGTCACAGAGTTGCTAGTGATCAATTTCACTGTAAACGTCTCTGGTACAGGAATCACTGTGGGAAAAAAAAACACTGCCATGTATTAGGTGGTACAACATGAATAATTTAAACATGTCTAAATATGAGTGTATGTGTGTGGGCACACAAATAACATTCTGTGTAATATGCTATCCTTTTTTTCTCAGGGCCCATTGTAATTATGTCTTTTAACAAGGATTGCAATGACGAACATCTGTGCATCTTATCGTCCTGAGCCTGACAATAATGCACATCTGAATTTATATAAGTCATATGTATATAAAACTGATCAGTGAACACATAGAGTAAGCTGTTCAGTTAGATACTCTTATTTTAAAGTACACATAGTAACCAGCCCCTAAATACATACATTGTACTTGTGAACGTGAGCTGTTTGAGTCATCGCTGTTTTCCTGTGAAGATGTGGAGTTTTCATATATTACAAATCAGTGCTCATGCTTCATACTCTCTGCATGTGAATAAGCTTCCTGCTTACTCTGTTTTACAAGTGACAAAAATTCTTCTCAGTAAAATCTGCCATGTACATTTCTCAATTCAGTGTCTGGTTTGACTGGTCTGTGATGGACTTTGCGCGACTTCGGTTTGGCCATCAGGTGCAGTTCATGAGGAAACTTTGCCATGATGTGTCCAAATGCTGTGTTACTCTCTGTGACTGTCTATACCTGCCTTATCTGACCTGTCCACTGCCACAAAGGTTCAGACAGATTGTTTTTGGGTGCCCACTGACTTATGACAGTGAGCATGGTTGCCTAGTAATTTTAACAATGGCATAATGGCATGAGCTCTTTCATAATTCATCTGCTCCCACTTTTCACTGCTCTCACATGACTTTTAAAAGTAAGCACAAAGGATATATATACAGGTATTTCCAATCAATGAATGAGGAATCTACAAAGTTAATTAAGGACTTCTTAATAACTAATGAAGATTTCAAAACATGTTTTCATGATTAATTTGAAAATAAGGATTGTCAAGCACTACAGACACTAAAATGACAACTGAGGGAAATTCCTTTATCCCCATCATTTTCCCTATCTGTCACTGCTCATCTAGCTAATTATTCTCTCTGTGCAGTTGCTGATGAGTACAATGAGGCAGAAGTCTGTACCGACCACCACTGACGATCCCTCTCCAGCAAAACTCTTGTGATCTACAAAGAGTTTTTTTTTAACCTTTTTTAGGCACTTAATAATCTGCATTTAAGGTTATAAAACTACTGTAGATTACTGGTGCAGGTAAATAATTATAAACATTATGAATATGCAAAAAGTGCATAAAGTCAGACATTTTCCCTTTTTTGTCATCAGTCAAAAGTACAAGGAGTAGTGTGAATGGGAAAAAACACAGGGAGTGGATCACAGACTTCCTGTTCCACGTCCATGTAAGACTCCTGTTAGAGTCGCACAGAACTCTAAAGCTGTGACCTTTGCTCGGTTTTTCCCTCTCAAACTAGTCATCATGAATAGACATATTTACCTCCACTACAGAAAGATAGATAAGCACAAATACTGCAGTACTTTGGCTTACCATAATTAATGTGGCTAAACCACAACAGATTTTACCTATTCATTTGCTCATGGGAATCCTTTGAGCATGGAGGTTTGTTGACTACTAAATTAGAGAGGACTTACTTTCAAAAAAGAACATGAAGAACAGTTTAGAAGTACCTACAGTGTGAACATTGGCTTTGTGGAGACTAAGAGCGAGGAAGTCATACAGACTCTTCTTCAGCAGCTCTGTGACACTTTGGAATATGTCCAGTATGAGTTTATGTTATTAATTTATTGTTGTAGTTGCTGATAACCCCCGAAAGTAGTTTCTCTTTCAACAATTGGGGATGTATAAAATCCTATGAACTTTAAGTTCTTCTATGAAGGTATGTTTGGAGACACTGTGAGAGACAGAACATGTGGGATCTGTGACAGCTTAATAGTTCGCCAAACTGGCCCTGATTTGCTCTGTGCTTGTAACTATTTTGTTTTCTGTGTGAAATGACTAGCATAATACATGTAATCAAAACACACTTACTTGTGCTTGCAGAGGTGCTAGCAGCAGTGCTTCTCTTTCCATTTGTGAGAACAGTGACAATGTGAAAGGAGTACGTGGTCCCTGGTTTCAGGGTGTGGAAGGTAACTGTGCTGGACTCTGTTGTCTTCTCCTGAATATTCTGTCCATTACATTCACATGTCACATGGTATTCCTTTATCCCAGTAGCTGATTTATCCCAACTAAGTATGACTGACGTACTACTGACATTCTCAACTTTGATGTTGTCAGGTGGGGCAGGTTCTGCAAAAGCAACAAATGCACCAGTCATGTATCACAGAGGGTGTGAATAAGGCTGGAGTTTTGAGAAGAATGAATTGAGGGAAATTACCTGTGCACTCAGACGCAGTGACTGCCTCACTGCGAGCTCCATTCTCAGCAACAGAAATAAGGCTGAATGTGTACACTGTTCCTGGATGCAGGTCCTTCACCTCTGCAAAGTTGGAGCCTGTAATATTCAGGGTCTCTGAGTGTGTGCCACTGGAGTAAGTCACTTCAAATGTGTTTATCTTGTCGGGAGGATCCCAAGAAAGAGTCACAGAGTTGCTAGTGATCAATTTCACTGTAAACGTCTCTGGTACAGGAATCACTGTGGGAAAAAAAACACTGCCATGTATTAGGTGGTACAACATGAATAATTTAAACATGTCTAAATATGAGTGTATGTGTGTGGGCACACAAATAACATTCTGTGTAATATGCTATCCTTTTTTTCTCAGGGCCCATTGTAATTATGTCTTTTAACAAGGATTGCAATGACGAACATCTGTGCATCTTATCGTCCTGAGCCTGACAATAATGCACATCTGAATTTATATAAGTCATATGTATATAAAACTGATCAGTGAACACATAGAGTAAGCTGTTCAGTTAGATACTCTTATTTTAAAGTACACATAGTAACCAGCCCCTAAATACATACATTGTACTTGTGAACGTGAGCTGTTTGAGTCATCGCTGTTTTCCTGTGAAGATGTGGAGTTTTCATATATTACAAATCAGTGCTCATGCTTCATACTCTCTGCATGTGAATAAGCTTCCTGCTTACTCTGTTTTACAAGTGACAAAAATTCTTCTCAGTAAAATCTGCCATGTACATTTCTCAATTCAGTGTCTGGTTTGACTGGTCTGTGATGGACTTTGCGCGACTTCGGTTTGGCCATCAGGTGCAGTTCATGAGGAAACTTTGCCATGATGTGTCCAAATGCTGTGTTACTCTCTGTGACTGTCTATACCTACCTTATCTGACCTGTCCACTGCCACAAAGGTTCAGACAGATTGTTTTTGGGTGCCCACTGACTTATGACAGTGAGCATGGTTGCCTAGTAATTTTAACAATGGCATAATGGCATGAGCTCTTTCATAATTCATCTGCTCCCACTTTTCACTGCTCTCACATGACTTTTAAAAGTAAGCACAAAGGATATATGTACAGGTATTTCCAATCAAATCATATAAATGATTAAACCTGTGAGGAATCTACAAAGTTAATTAAGGACTTCTTAATAACTAATGAAGATTTCAAAACATGTTTTCATGATTAATTTGAAAATAAGGATTGTCAAGCACTACAGACACTAAAATGACAACTGAGGGAAATTCCTTTATCCCCATCATTTTCCCTATCTGTCACTGCTCATCTAGCTAATTATTCTCTCTGTGCAGTTGCTGATGAGTACAATGAGGCAGAAGTCTGTACCGACCACCACTGACGATCCCTCTCCAGCAAAACTCTTGTGATCTACAAAGAGTTTTTTTTTAACCTTTTTTAGGCACTTAATAATCTGCATTTAAGGTTATAAAACTACTGTAGATTACTGGTGCAGGTAAATAATTATAAACATTATGAATATGCAAAAAGTGCATAAAGTCAGACATTTTCCCTTTTTTGTCATCAGTCAAAAGTACAAGGAGTAGTGTGAATGGGAAAAAACACAGGGAGTGGATCACAGACTTCCTGTTCCACGTCCATGTAAGACTCCTGTTAGAGTCGCACAGAACTCTAAAGCTGTGACCTTTGCTCGGTTTTTCCCTCTCAAACTAGTCATCATGAATAGACATATTTACCTCCACTACAGAAAGATAGATAAGCACAAATACTGCAGTACTTTGGCTTACCATAATTAATGTGGCTAAACCACAACAGATTTTACCTATTCATTTGCTCATGGGAATCCTTTGAGCATGGAGGTTTGTTGACTACTAAATTAGAGAGGACTTACTTTCAAAAAAGAACATGAAGAACAGTTTAGAAGTACCTACAGTGTGAACATTGGCTTTGTGGAGACTAAGAGCGAGGAAGTCATACAGACTCTTCTTCAGCAGCTCTGTGACACTTTGGAATATGTCCAGTATGAGTTTATGTTATTAATTTATTGTTGTAGTTGCTGATAACCCCCGAAAGTAGTTTCTCTTTCAACAATTGGGGATGTATAAAATCCTATGAACTTTAAGTTCTTCTATGAAGGTATGTTTGGAGACACTGTGAGAGACAGAACATGTGGGATCTGTGACAGCTTAATAGTTCGCCAAACTGGCCCTGATTTGCTCTGTGCTTGTAACTATTTTGTTTTCTGTGTGAAATGACTAGCATAATACATGTAATCAAAACACACTTACTTGTGCTTGCAGAGGTGCTAGCAGCAGTGCTTCTCTTTCCATTTGTGAGAACAGTGACAATGTGAAAGGAGTACGTGGTCCCTGGTTTCAGGGTGTGGAAGGTAACTGTGCTGGACTCTGTTGTCTTCTCCTGAATATTCTGTCCATTACATTCACATGTCACATGGTATTCCTTTATCCCAGTAGCTGATTTATCCCAACTAAGTATGACTGACGTACTACTGACATTCTCAACTTTGATGTTGTCAGGTGGGGCAGGTTCTGCAAAAGCAACAAATGCACCAGTCATGTATCACAGAGGGTGTGAATAAGGCTGGAGTTTTGAGAAGAATGAATTGAGGGAAATTACCTGTGCACTCAGACGCAGTGACTGCCTCACTGCGAGCTCCATTCTCAGCAACAGAAATAAGGCTGAATGTGTACACTGTTCCTGGATGCAGGTCCTTCACCTCTGCAAAGTTGGAGCCTGTAATATTCAGGGTCTCTGAGTGTGTGCCACTGGAGTAAGTCACTTCAAATGTGTTTATCTTGTCGGGAGGATCCCAAGAAAGAGTCACAGAGTTGCTAGTGATCAATTTCACTGTAAACGTCTCTGGTACAGGAATCACTGTGGGAAAAAAAACACTGCCATGTATTAGGTGGTACAACATGAATAATTTAAACATGTCTAAATATGAGTGTATGTGTGTGGGCACACAAATAACATTCTGTGTAATATGCTATCCTTTTTTTCTCAGGGCCCATTGTAATTATGTCTTTTAACAAGGATTGCAATGACGAACATCTGTGCATCTTATCGTCCTGAGCCTGACAATAATGCACATCTGAATTTATATAAGTCATATGTATATAAAACTGATCAGTGAACACATAGAGTAAGCTGTTCAGTTAGATACTCTTATTTTAAAGTACACATAGTAACCAGCCCCTAAATACATACATTGTACTTGTGAACGTGAGCTGTTTGAGTCATCGCTGTTTTCCTGTGAAGATGTGGAGTTTTCATATATTACAAATCAGTGCTCATGCTTCATACTCTCTGCATGTGAATAAGCTTCCTGCTTACTCTGTTTTACAAGTGACAAAAATTCTTCTCAGTAAAATCTGCCATGTACATTTCTCAATTCAGTGTCTGGTTTGACTGGTCTGTGATGGACTTTGCGCGACTTCGGTTTGGCCATCAGGTGCAGTTCATGAGGAAACTTTGCCATGATGTGTCCAAATGCTGTGTTACTCTCTGTGACTGTCTATACCTACCTTATCTGACCTGTCCACTGCCACAAAGGTTCAGACAGATTGTTTTTGGGTGCCCACTGACTTATGACAGTGAGCATGGTTGCCTAGTAATTTTAACAATGGCATAATGGCATGAGCTCTTTCATAATTCATCTGCTCCCACTTTTCACTGCTCTCACATGACTTTTAAAAGTAAGCACAAAGGATATATGTACAGGTATTTCCAATCAAATCATATAAATGATTAAACCTGTGAGGAATCTACAAAGTTAATTAAGGACTTCTTAATAGCTAATGAAGATTTCAAAACACGTTTTCATGATTAATTTGAAAATAAGGATTGTCAAGCACTACAGACACTAAAACGACAACTGAGGGAAATTCCTTTATCCCCATCATTTTCCCTATCATCTGTCACTGCTCATCTAGCTAATTATTCTCTCTGTGCAGTTGCTGATGAGTACAATGAGGCAGAAGTCTGTACCGACCACCACTGACAATCCCTCTGTGTATCCCTCTCCAGCAAAACTCTTGTGATCTACAAAGAGTTTTTTTAACCTTTTTTTAGGCACTTAATAATCTGCATTTAAGGTTATAAAACTACTGTAGATTACTGATGCAGGTATGTAATTATTAACATTATGAATACGCAAACAGCCTATGCTATTATAGGGCATGTTAAGGCTGCAGTAGGAGTGCATAAAGTCAGACATTTTCACTTTTTTGTCATCAGTCAAAAGTACAATGAGGAGTGTGAAGAGGAAAGAACACACGGCGTGGGTCACAGACTTCCTGTTCCACGTCCATGTAAGACTCCTGTTAGAGTTGCACAGAACTCTAAAGCTGTGACCTTTGCTTGGTTTTTCCCTCCCAAACTAGTCATCATGAATAGACATATTTACCTCCACTACAGAAAGATAGATAAGCACAAATACTGCAGTACTTTGGCTTACCATAATTAATGTGGCTAAACCACAACAGATTTTACCTATTCATTTGCTCATGGGAATCCTTTGAGCATGGAGGTTTGTTGACTACTAAATTAGAGAGGACTTACTTTCAAAAAAGAACATGAAGAACAGTTTAGAAGTACCTACAGTGTGAACATTGGCTTTGTGGAGACTAAGAGCGAGGAAGTCATACAGACTCTTCTTCAGCAGCTCTGTGACACTTTGGAATATGTCCAGTATGAGTTTATGTTATTAATTTATTGTTGTAGTTGCTGATAACCCCCGAAAGTAGTTTCTCTTTCAACAATTGGGGATGTATAAAATCCTATGAACTTTAAGTTCTTCTATGAAGGTATGTTTGGAGACACTGTGAGAGACAGAACATGTGGGATCTGTGACAGCTTAATAGTTCGCCAAACTGGCCCTGATTTGCTCTGTGCTTGTAACTATTTTGTTTTCTGTGTGAAATGACTAGCATAATACATGTAATCAAAACACACTTACTTGTGCTTGCAGAGGTGCTAGCAGCAGTGCTTCTCTTTCCATTTGTGAGAACAGTGACAATGTGAAAGGAGTACGTGGTCCCTGGTTTCAGGGTGTGGAAGGTAACTGTGCTGGACTCTGTTGTCTTCTCCTGAATATTCTGTCCATTACATTCACATGTCACATGGTATTCCTTTATCCCAGTACCTGCTTCATCCCAACTAAGTGTGACTGACGTACTACTGACATTTTCCACTTTGATGTTGTCGGGTGGGGCAGGTTCTGCAAAAGCAACAGATTCACCAGTCATGTATCACAGAGAGTGTGAATAAGGCTGGAGTTTTGAGAAGAATGAATTGAGGAAAATTACCTGTACACTGAGACAGAGTGAGTGTCTCACTGCGAGCTCCATTCTCACCAACAGAAACAAGGCTGAATGTGTACTCTGTTCCTGGATGCAGGTCCTTCACCTCTGCAACGTTGGAGCCTGTAATCTTCAGGGTCTCTGAGTGTGTGCCACTGGAGTAAGTCACTTCAAATGTGTTGAGGTTTTCAGGAGGATCCCAAGAAAGACTCACAGAGTTGATAGTGACAGACTTCACTGTAATCTTTTCTGGTGCAGGAATCACTGTGGGGGAAAACACTGCCATGCATTAGGTTATGCAACACAAATCATTGCAAATATGTGTGTGTGTGTGTGAGTGTGTGTGTGTCTGTCTGTCTGTGTGTGTGTGTGTGTGTGTGTGTGTGTGTGTGTGTGTGTGTGTGTGTGTGTGTGTGTGTGTGAGAATAAAACTGCAAAAAAAAATGCACAGTTAACATTGCTGAACTTCAGTTTCATCTGGTGGACTTTTGATAGGTTAACGCTAGAATTCATTGGTCTGGTTTGCTGTGTATTGTCAATAGAACATCTTAGCAATAGAGACACAACTGAAAGAGGGATTCTTAAAATAACCTAAAATTGTTAGATCCTCATAAAAGTAATTCATTCGTGAAGTACCATATTTAATCTCTACACTGGGGCAAGGAATCAGTGGGCGGAGAGGATGTTAACATGCGAATGATGGTTGACACTTGCGGAACATTCTGCTGTACACCCAGAGTGGAATACGTCCAAGATCATTTTACGTTGTTAAGATTATTACTGCTGTTGCAGATAACCCTCAAGAGAGGTTTTCTTTATCAACAATTCTGGGATGTCTAGTTGCTGTCTGAAGGTAAGTTTGGAGACTCTGGGAATCATTTGGAGACATGGTGACGGACAAAATATTTGTGGACCATGACAGAATTACTGGATTTGTAAGTGTAATTATTGAAGCGTAATGTCCATTTGCATCTTCAAAGGGGTAAATAGTTCGCCAAACTGGCCCTGATTTGCTCTGTGCTTGTAACTATTTTGTTTTCTGTGTGAACTGACTAACGTACCAGTGCTAGCAGCAGTGCTTCTCTTCCCATTTGTGAGAACAGTGACAATGTGAAAGGAGTACGTAATCTCTGGTTTCAGGGCGTGGAAGGTAACTGTGCTGAGCTCTGTTGTCTTCTCCTGAATATTCTGTCCATCAGATTCACATGTCACTTGGTATTCCTTTGTCCCAGTAGCTGGTTTCTCCCAGTTAAGTGTGACTGATATACTACTGACATTCTCAGCTTCGCTGTTGTCCATCTGTGCAGGTTCTGCAAAACAACAAATGCATCAACAAGTGATGTTTAAGAGACAGATGACAGTAACTCACTAGATTATCAGAAAGCTCATATAGTCTTTATAAGATGGACACAGTTGAAGTAGATATAGATTTTAAACTTCTTCATATTATATCCACATTTGTCTTATCCTCTGTAGTCATCTCCTGAATATTCTGTCCATCAGATTCATTTGTAACATGTTATCCCTTTATCCCAGTACCTGCTTAATCCCAACTAAGTATGACTGACGTACTACTGACATTTTCCACTTTGATGTTGTCGGGTGGGGCAGGTTCTGCAAAAGCAACAAATTCACCAGTCATGCATCACAGAGAGTGTGAACAAGGCTGGAGTTTGGAGAAAAATGAATTGAGGAAAATTACCTGTACACTGAGACAGAGTGAGTGTCTCACTGCGAGCTCCATTCTCAGCAACAGAAACAAGGCTGAATGTGTACTCTGTTCCTGGATGCAGGTCCTTCACCTCTGCAACACTGGAGCCTATAATCTTCAGGGTCTCTGAGTGTGTGCCACTGGAGTAAGTCACTTCAAATGTGTTGATGCTTTCAGGAGGATCCCAAGAAAGACTCACAGAGTTGATAGTGACAGACTTCGCTGTAATCTTTTCTGGTGCAGGAATCACTGTGGGTGAAAAACACTGCCATGCATTAGGTTATGCAACACAAATCATTGCAAATGTGCGAGTCTGTGTTTGTTTGTGAGAATAAAACTGCAAAAAAAATGCACAGTTAACATTGCTGAACTTCAGTTTCATCTGGTGGACTTTTGATAGGTTAACGCTAGAATTCATTGGTCTGGTTTGCTGTGTATTGTCAATAGAACATCTTAGCAATAGAGACACAACTGAAAGAGGGATTCTTAAAGAGGGATTCTTAAAATAACCTAAAATTGTTAGATCCTCATAAAAGTAATTCATTCGTGAAGTACCATACTTAATCTCTACGTTGGGGCAAGGAATCGGTGGGCAGAGAGGATGTTAACATGCAAATGATGGTTGACATTTGTGGAACATTTTGCTGATGACCCAGAGTGGAATACGTCCAAGATCATTTTATGTTGTTAAGATTATTACTGCTGTTGCAGATAACCCTCAAGAGAGGTTTTCTTTATCAACAATTCTGGGATGTCTAGTTGCTGTCTGAAGGTAAGTTTGGAGACTCTGGGAATCATTTGGAGACATGGTGATGGACAAAATTTTTGTGGACCATGACAGAATTACTGGATTTGTAAGTGTAATTATTGAAGCGTAATGTTCATTTGCATCTTCAAAGGGGTAAATAGTTCGCCAAACTGGACCTGATTTGCTCTGTGCTTGTAACTATTTTGTTTTCTGTGTGAACTGACTAACGTACCAGTTTGAATCAAAACACACTTACTTGTGTCTGCAGAAGTGCTAGCAGCAGTGCTTCTCTTCCCATTTGTGAGAACAGTGACAATGTGAAAGGAGTACGTGGTCCCTGGTTTCAGGGCGTGGAAGGTAACTGTGCTGGGCTCTGTTGTCTTTTCCTGAATATTCTGTCCATCAGATTCACATGTAACATGGTATTCCTTAATCCCAGTACCTGCTTCATCCCAACTAAGTATGACTGACGTACTACTGACATTTTCAACTTTGATGTTGTCGGGTGGGGCAGGTTCTGCAAAAGCAACAAATTCACCAGTCATGCATCACAGAGAGTGTGAACAGGGCTGAAGTTTGGAGAAAAATGAATTGAGGAAAATTACCTGTACACTGAGACACAGTGAGTGTCTCACTGCGAGCTCCATTCTCAGCAACAGAAACAAGGCTGAATGTGTACTCTGTTCCTGGATGCAGGTCCTTCACCTCTGCAACACTGGAGCCTATAATCCTCTGGGTCTCTGAGTGTGTGCCACTGGAGTAAGTCACTTCAAATGTGTTGATGTTTTCAGGAGGATCCCAAGAAAGACTCACAGAGTTGATAGTGACAGACTTCGCTGTAATCTTTTCTGGTGCAGGAATCACTGTGGGCGGAAAACACTGCCATGCATTAGGTTATGCAACACAAATCATTGCAAATGTGCAAGTCTGTGTTTGTTTGTGAGAATAAAACTGCAAAAAAAATGCACAGTTAACATTGCTGAACTTCAGTTTCATCTGGTGGACTTTTGATAGGTTAACGCTAGAATTCATTGGTCTGGTTTGCTGTGTATTGTCAATAGAACATCTTAGCAATAGAGACACAACTGAAAGAGGGATTCTTAAAGAGGGATTCTTAAAATAACCTAAAATTGTTAGATCCTCATAAAAGTAATTCATTCGTGAAGTACCATACGTAATCTCTACGTTGGGGCAAGGAATCGGTGGGCGGAGAGGATGTTAACATGCAAATGATGGTTGACACTTGTGGAACATTTTGCTGATGACCCAGAGTGGAATACGTCCAAGATCATTTTACGTTGTTAAGATTATTACTGCTGTTGCAGATAACCCTCAAGAGAGGTTTTCTTTATCAACAATTCTGGGATGTCTAGTTGCTGTCTGAAGGTAAGTTTGGAGACTCTGGGAATCATTTGGAGACATGGTGATGGACAAAATCTTTGTGGACCATGACAGAATTACTGGATTTGTAAGTGTAATTATTGAAGCGTAATGTCCATTTGCATCTTCAAAGGGGTAAATAGTTCGCCAAACTGGCCCTGATTTGCTCTGTGCTTGTAACTATTTTGTTTTCTGTGTGAACTGACTAACGTACCAGTTTGAATCAAAACACACTTACTTGTGTCTGCAGAAGTGCTAGCAGCAGTGCTTCTCTTCCCATTTGTGAGAACAGTGACAATGTGAAAGGAGTACGTGGTCCCTGGTTTCAGGGCGTGGAAGGTAACTGTGCTGAGCTCTGTTGTCTTTTCCTGAATATTCTGTCCATCAGATTCACATGTAACATGGTATTCCTTAATCCCAGTACCTGCTTCATCCCAACTAAGTATGACTGACGTACTACTGACATTTTCAACTTTGATGTTGTCGGGTGGGGCAGGTTCTGTAAAAGCAACAAATTCACCAGTCATGCATCACAGAGAGTGTGAACAGGGCTGAAGTTTGGAGAAAAATGAATTGAGGAAAATTACCTGTACACTGAGACACAGTGAGTGTCTCACTGCGAGCTCCATTCTCAGCAACAGAAACAAGGCTGAATGTGTACTCTGTTCCTGGATGCAGGTCCTTCACCTCTGCAACACTGGAGCCTATAATCTTCAGGGTCTCTGAGTGTGTGCCACTGGAGTAAGTCACTTCAAATGTGTTGATGTTTTCAGGGGGATCCCAAGAAAGACTCACAGAGTTGATAGTGACAGACTTCGCTGTAATCTTTTCTGGTGCAGGAATCACTGTGGGTGAAAAACACTGCCATGCATTAGGTTATGCAACACAAATCATTGCAAATGTGCAAGTGTGTGTGTGTGTGTGTTTGTGAGAATAAAACTGTAAAAAAAATGCACAATTAACATTGTTGAACTTCAGTTTCATCTGGTGGACTTTTGATAGGTTAACGCAAGAATTCATTGGTCTGGTTTGCTGTGTATTGTCAATAGACCATCTTAGCAATAGAGACACAACTGAAAGAGGGATTCTTAAAATAATCTGAAATTGTTAGATCCTCACAAAAGTAAATCATTCATAAAGTACCATACTTAATCTCTACGTTGGGGCAAGGAATCAGTGGGCGGAGAGGATGTTAACATGCATATGATGGTTCACACTTGTGGAACATTCTGCTGTAGACCCAGAATGGAATACGTCCAAGATCATTTTACGTTATTAAGATTATTACTGCTGTTGCAGATAACACTCAAGAGAGGTTTTCTTTATCAACAATTCTGGGATGTCTAGTTGCTGTCTGAAGGTAAGTTTGGAGACTCTGGGAATCATTTGGAGACATGGTGACGGACAAAATATTTGTGGACCATGACAGAATTACTGGATTTGTAAGTGAAATTATTGAAGCGTAATGTCCATTTGCAGCTTCAAAGGGGTAAATAGTTCGCCAAACTGGCCCTGATTTGCCCTGTGCTTGTAACTACCGTAATTTCCGGACTATTAAGTGCACCTAAATATAAGCCGCACCCACTGAATTTAAAAAAAATATTTATTTTGAACATAAATACGCCGCACATGTCTATAAGCCGCAGGTGCCTACATTGAAACAAATGAACTTTACACAGGCTTTAACGAAAGACCGTGCCTGTAACACGGCTCGTAACAAAACAGTAGCCTACCAAGAATATTTATGATGTCGTGCGGGCCGATGGAAAGCTCCGCTATGTTTGCATGAGTGAATTTGCGGAAGTTTGAAACTTTTTCCTCGTAGCCCGGAGGGAGCTGCTGACACAGAGTCGTCCGTGCCCTGATGGACAGGCCTTTACGTCTCATAAATCTGAGACACCACGATGGTCCACCTCTAAAATCCTCAAACTTCATTGCGGTGGTGATTGTTTTGGTTTTCAGTCGGATCTGCACAGTTGAAACACCTCGGCCGTCTGCTCTCTGTGCGTTGACCCAGTCTTCGAGGTCATTTTCTAGTTCGTGCCATCTGCTTTTCTTCCCTCTGAAAGCTTTTGTTGTCTTTTTGCACTGAGTCAGTTCCTCACGCGGCTGTTTCCAACGTCTTATCATCGACTCATTAAGGCCAAACTCCCGTGCAGCAGCTCTATTTCCTTTTCCAGCAGCCAGATCGATCGCCTTCAACTTGAAAGCTGCATCATATGCATTTTGTCCGTGTCTTTCCCATGATAAGGGCGTGTACATGACAAAATGACTACCTTAATCAGAATGATTCAGTGGGAGCGCGCTCGATTTAATGTAAAGAGTTTCATTGGTTCACCATAACCCGTTCGGCAATTTCATTGGTCTAATGTTACGGAGCTCAGTTTTTTGGCGGCATGAAGCTTGTGAAACCGGGAAAAATCCATAAATTAGCCGCTTCATTGTTTAAGCCGCGAGGTTCAAAGCGTGGGAAAAAAGTAGCGGCTTATAGTCCGGAAATTACGGTATTTTGTTTTCTGTGTGAACTGACTAACGTACCAGTTTGAATCAAAACACACTTACTTGTGTCTGCAGAAGTGCTAGCAGCAGTGCTTCTCTTCCCATTTGTGAGAACAGTGACAATGTGAAAGGAGTACGGGGTCCCTGGTTTCAGGCCGTGGAAGGTAACTGTGCTGAGCTCTGTTGTCTTCTCCTGAATATTCTGTCCATCAGATTCACATGTCACATGGTATTTCTTCATCCCAGTAGCTGGTTTCTCCCAGTTAAGTGTGACTGATATACTACTGACATTCTCAGCTTTGCTGTTGTCCATTTGTGCAGGTTCTGCAAAACAACAAATGCATCAACCAATGATGTTTAAGAGGCAGATGACAGTAACTTACTACATTATCAGAAAGCTCATATAGTCTGTATCTGATGGACACAGCTGATGTAGATATAGATTTTAAACTTCTTCATATTTTATCCACATTTGCTTGTATGCACTTTGACATAGAATTGACCTTTTTAGTTGGATGCATCTATCATCATATTCTTATTGGCAATGTGTTTCTCTTGTAGATTTATGTCTTTAAATAAGTGCCCTTCTCTTATATTATTCATAAAAACATTCAGAAAATATAGGTAAGGATGAAAATAAAATAATTTCTGTAAAACACCTGATGCTATTTCTTTTTATCTGCTCACTGTATTCTATTTAGATACATAAAACAAAATCCATTTGTCTGTCACTATAAATCTGTACCCAAATCTATATACAAATTATAGAGTGCAGAAATACAGAACTGCACTGTATGGCACAGTTATAGGGTATTTACTTCTGTCTTCCTTTTTTTAACTTTTTATTTAATTTTTTTTTTAATTCTACTTCATAATTCTGGATAATGAAAGTTTCTATTTTATAGGGCTCTTTTACCAACAATAATAATAAAAAAAAGATTTATTTGCACTATTCATCTTATCTGTTTTATGTCAGTTGTGATACTGATTTGCAGTCACAACTATATTCTTTAAATCCTGTTTCTCTCTTCCTAAATCTTGGGGTACATAGTAATTGTCAAGATTTTGATGTAAGTTATATGAATTCAATCTCATGAATACCACTTGAAAATTTCATCTGGTTTGCATACCGCTCACAATGTCAGCATCTTCCTTTAAATCCACCTGGTTTTTCTGTATAAAATGCATCCTCTTTCCACGATCCTCAGTGTCACCGCTGTCACTGTCATTTATCTTAGGATAAAAATTTCAGTCAAAAGTGCATAGAGTATTCAATAAGCAGTGAAAAATTTGCTAACATTCCGTGACACATCTGACCTTGAAATACTCCATCTTTGGGTGTAAATATTATATGTTGTTGAAATGCTATTAATTTAGCGTAAAATAATATATCATCTTACCGCCTCCTCTGAGGAGTTCTCCATAGAGTAGGTATTGTGACTCGTGAACTAAACTACGCTTTTGTCGTGGGCAGGGACCCGTCTATAAAGACAAACAAACAAACAATTTTTGTTACAATGTAGCAGATCTCAAGCACTAGGAAAGTTTGAAATACAGACCTACACTTGTATGTGCTCTGTTGGCAGATATAATCAGAGTCATGGATCTAGTGCTCTGTGATTTCCTCCGTTCTTTTCAGTGGGATTGGGTTTCATAGTATGTATGCAAAAAAAACCTACAACATTCCTTGTTCATGTCCTGTCAAGTTCAGTTGGAAGGGCAAGCAGTACTATGCCCATTTACTGTACACAGGCAAGTACAGTCAACACTGTACTCTGCAAAACTCATTTCTCTCTCCCTACATCTCAGGATACATTGTATTTCTCAAGATTTTTGAAGTAAGTCATGGCAATCGAATTGCATGAATACCAGTGAGATATTAGATCTGTCTGGATCACCTCTCTCAGGTGTTGGAATATTCTTTAGGATCCACTCGATTTTACTGGATACAATGCATCTCTTTTGCCTGACTCTATTACATTGGCCAGTATTTGATTTCAATATAAAAATGGGAAAATGCAACAATGCTACGATATAGTATTTCTTTTTAATTAATGAGTCCTGTGGTCAATCATTTATTTCATTCACAAAGAAAAAAATTTTCAGACATTTCCCATAAATCACTTAATATGTCATCTCCAATCAGTTAACTGCATACACCCTTTTCACCTAAATGCTACACATAAAAATAAACATTTTCACTTGTAGATAACACATGCAGTATGCTTCCTTAAAGATACAAAAGCCTTTCCCAAATACCCCTGTCATAAATAAGCTTTTTTGACTTGACCACATCAGAAGGCTGACAGGTTCAGCAATACATTCCATGTGCATAGTGTATTAGCACTTCATGATAACAGCAAGCAGGTATTCATTGGTTCCCAGCAAAACAGCAGTGTGTTGTATGATTGCTGCATTGTAGTAGTGTAGTAGATGACTTGATGTGTCCAGCCTTACCATTTCAAGGATTTCACACTATGATGCAAATTTACATTACACAGCTATTTACACAGCTTGCAGTGTAATATTTCACAAATTTAATGAGGTTGAAAATGATCAGATTTACTTTTAAGCAAGAATGATAACTTTTGGGGTGCTATGTACTTTGTCAGCTTTTTTAACCCGCATATATGAATATGTGTTTCCTGATATAATCTCACACTGACTCAAATCTGGTTGATACAGTATACTACACTGACAGTACTACTGCATCAGTGTAATGCACAATACACTAGAGCTGAGGATATGGAGGACATTTGAATTTGCTCAGTTTGCTCTTAACCAGTGACAAAACACAGTATTTGTTTACATGTTTGATTGCTCTGGTGAAACTTTTACATTATAATGGTAGCAAAGGTAGAAGAAAATGTAATTTGTTGATGTACAGTTGAGATGACACAAGTATGAGATATATATTGGCAAGTTTTGCAATGATTTTACCAAACCTCTCCAGCAGAGTACCCCATAAGGTTTAATTAGGAGCTAGGGTTTGCCCCATAACTACAAGTACATAGATACTATGTACATACTCATTTTCCAGATTCCAATTTTCCTTCATAGTTTAGGTCAAAACATGTTCAGTTACCACACAGAAAAATCAGTGCATGGGGTTAAAATGAACATGTTGTGTGTCTATGGTTTAGACCAGGCTGGACATGCTGAGACTGTTACAATATGTGTTGAGATGATACAGTTTAGCAGACACATTGTTTGTGTTGAGATAATACAGTTTAGCAGACACATTGTTTGTGTTGAGATGATACAGTTTAGCAGACACATTATTTGTAGTAATGCTATTCTACTACAAACAAAATTACAATGTTCTGGGACCCAAGGGTTATAATCAGTGCCTAAACTCAAAGTCATAGGATATTGCACCTCAGAACAAACAAATACGTGGGTTACAGGAAAACCTGCAATAACTATTAATTAATTGAAAGAACACTCAATCAGAACTCAACTACATGCGTAATATCCAATGAGCAAAACAGAAATCATACATTCTCCTAATTTGACTACCTTTGAAAACTTTAATGAGGGTCAGTTATACTTTACTAATCAATAAATTGCTACTAGTGAAGAATCCAACATTAAGATGTTACTAGACAATAAGCTGCAAAAAAAGATGAATGAGAGTATGATTTCCATAGGCCCCCACAATCTAGGTAACATGCTTTCCAAAAAATAGTGCAGACACTCTTTAAAGCACAAGAAAAGAAAGGATAGACAGAGGAGAGCCCCACCTTTTCATAAAACATGCGTTTCTCAAACTATGGGCTGCAGTCCAGCACCAAGGAAACTCCCAGGTGAGTGCCCCCTTGACTGAACTTCTTGCTTTGAAAATAGTAACATTTTATTCAAGACTCTAGAATGTTAAGCATTCCCACTCACAGGAACTTGCTTAACATTCTAGAATCTTGGATAAAGTGTCACCATTTTCACCTGGCGAGAGACAGAAGTACGGGACATAATTTGATTGGTGCAGTGGCAGGGCTCTGTTTCCTCAGCCCATAGTCTGAGAAACGCTGCCTTAGACCCAAACTCTGAGTGCACATGTTTTTGCTTCAGAACACCATACCCAGAGCTCTGGAACTTTGTCAAGAGGCTACGGCTCCTTTTCCCTGGGCAGGCAACAGCTAAACTGGGGTTCTCAGTCAACAAAGAAGTGGAAACATGAAACATGAATGAGAACACAGTTGTCAAACACAAATCTGTGACCATGCGATAGTGTATGGTGCAGAGACCAAAATGTCCACTTCACTGAACTTCTGTGCAACTGCAGGCAGTGGGTACAGATGTACCTAAGGATGGACAGAAGAACATATGAAAAATGGTTGAACATAAACTTAAAGACCCACCAAAGAAAAGAAAAAGCACTGAAACTGTATGTGAGGTTCTTAAAAAGGATTCACACCGCCTTGCAGAGAAAGCTCAGATATAGCAGGGACCGAGATGGGAGAACTGATAACAAAACCAAACACACTGAGAGGACAGGATAAGAAAGAGAGAGAGCAGTCAGTGCTGCTAGGTAGGAAAACTGAGAGGAGGGCTACCAACCTCCCTCACATGTCATGAGCGGTCACGCCCTGGTCCTCTCTAACCCCCTCTAGTGGTTAGATTAGGTTAAAGTTTTGTGTCACTTCCTGGTTTCCTTAGTCCAGTAGTACTATTTTTCTTTGCCGAGGTCTTAAAAAGGCATTTAAAAGCACTGAAGTTGTTTTTAAAAACTGTGCTGAGATGCTGCAAGAGGACTCCATGCGGAATGTTGTTTAAAACAAAATCCTAAAGCAGTACAGGATCATTGCGCTGTCTTACAGTTCTTTTCTGTACTTATATGTCTTGTGATATTGTGTGTATTGCCTTTTTCTAAATTTATTTCAGTTTGAAATTTGCCCTACTTAAGAATTAGCATACAGAAGAGACAATTCGAAGACTGGCTTGCTTGAAATTTCCTGTGCTATGAATCAAAAGTTTCACTTCTGAAGAAAAAAACACCCACCCCTACTAGTAGGCTGCCTGCAGCCATGGATATGTACATGAGGTATTACTAATATGAGAAATAACATCTAAAAGAATGCATGTTGAGGTTCAGTTCCATTGATAGGTGAACATAAGCAGTGGATAATTCAAATTTAAGCAGGCTTAAATGAAATACACAGAAAACTAATAAATAAAGCAATATATAAAGCCATCACTTATTTCATTTTCATTAAATACTGTTAAGCAGGGCCCGAAGTGTAAAAAATACGAATCACAAATACAATGTTTAGCTACTTGCGTTCCGCGCATATGTTGTTTCTTTGGCCTCTACACAGGTTGTAAATACATTTCCGCATCAGATTAAGACAGAGAAACAACGCGACATTGTAATTAACATACATTGACCTGTTTTAAAACGCTTTATGCAGTAAAGCAGTTTATTCTCTGAAAGGCAGCGTGTACTCTCTCGATAAATCCAAACATTGGTAGCTAAATTAACTCTTTGCGACAATTCAACTTTCAAAGACAATTTAATTTGTCCATCTTTAAACCTCAACTGCTCCTCGTAATAAGAGTGACCGTCGCATTGCATACTGTCTCTCGTCTAAAAAAAATGGACTGATGACGAGTACAAGCTGCGCGTATTTACCAATTTGACAATAATTCATGTTGTTAATGTCAATCTTAAAAACAGGGCTACACATCTATTAAGTTACTTTCACTTCAGTACTCGGGCTCAGATGTACCCCTGCCGATTAAGCTAGTGTAAATTCAAAGACCACTGAGATGTTCGTGCAGGTTTCATTAATCGATAAATGATTTTAGTACGAAAGGCAACAATACTGAAATGCAACCAATTCACATAGCGCTATTTTCAGCATTACTCCTGCAGTTTGTAAAACCAACCTTCCTTGCATGTGCTGGATGGAAACCCAGAAAACCTAAAAGCCAGTGAAAGCCCAAATCATGTAGAAGCCTGTCTCAGCTCGACAACGGAGGGAAAAAGCAGTCGATGAAAAAACGTACAATTTCCTTGCGATTCTAAACCTGAAATCAGTCAGCGTTGCTGTTAAAATGTAAATTTTACTCGTGTCCTACCAATGTGTTGCTTGTGAAATAACACTAAGTGAAAAGGAGTCAGAGATCCGTTCCCTTGATCAAATCCCTAGCGTGTTCGGTAATGAGTGGTAATCAGTATGATGTCCGGTTAGGCAGTTAGGCTGTTTTTACCTCCGCTGTCGAGCTGAGATACTACGATTTTAGGGTGTATGGGGCTCCACCCGCTAGAGGGTTATCGGCATTCTGCGGAGTAGTGCGGACACACACTAAACATTTACTACCAGTTGTCAACCTGTACTACTAACATGTAGACATGCAAGGCGCAATTACACTATGCATAATATGCAATCAGAAGCATAGTTTCAACAGTTTATCATCATTATATAAAAATATGTCATGTGGACACACTGAGTACCTAATTCTGGTGCAGAACAACTATTATATTCTTAGCTTCCCCTGAATCCCACAGTCCATATCCCCATATTGTGAACTTACTTTGTGCTGCCTACGTATGCTGTATGGAAAAGTGGGTCTCCTCTCTTGGTGCAAACAAGTCCTCAGTGGTATTGTCCAATACCGCCTCATCAACTAAGACCCCAACACAACACTGACCCCGGATAGGCTTGGTGCGACATTTATAGTCCTCTGTGCTTCAACGCTATTGGCTCTCTGTTCCGATCATGCACTGACAGAGGTGCAACTAGGGCTTAATTTGTGCCGGATTTTACACTCAAAAGCTGAAAACTGATGCAAATAAATTAAGTTGAAATAACTTGAATTTGTGAATGGTATATTTAAAGCAAATAAATCAAGTTGAAATAACTTGACTTTGTGAATTTCCATGTATTACTTGGAATGTCATCGTCAAAAGAGCATACATAAGCCAATACTTCAACCAACTAAAACCAGCCATGCACTAGAATGAATTATGTTTATCCTAGTCTCATGGATGTCCCTACCACTGGGAGATTGCAGGTGCTGCAACCGTGCGAAAAACACTGGATGGAAAGAAACGGTAAGAGTTCGTTCCAGTAAGGCAGCTTACAGCTGAGACTTGGTTTTCAGTTGTTAGTGCATGCCTATAACTCCAGGTTGTTGTGGTTTTTCATTTAAATGATAACGGATCTGTCATTAGGTTTGTACTTACATGTTTATTGAATGAGCTACTTATGTCTTATCCCACTGTGTACTTGTGCCTCTTATGCGTGCGATGTACCACATTCCGCTGTGTGGAAACTTTTCAAACATGTGTCCATTTATTCTGTGATTTCTGAAAATACAGCATTATTGCTGGCTGTGTAATGGCACAGTAGGTAGTGCTGCTGCCTCATAACAAGAAGGTCCTGGGTTTGATTCTCTAATATCCCCCCCTTTACCCTAACTAGGCCAAGGAGCTTGCAGTGCCATACATCAAAACTTTCCCCCAATAAAAAGAAACAAGTGGACCGATCAAACACCAGTCAACAGTCATATTGCGAGAATTACTATTTTAGCACGTAGACAACACAAGCTGTTTAGCTACAAGAGTAGTGGGAGATTTCTCCTGTTAGTTGACACACTGTCTTGACTCACCTGAAATGCAAAAGTGAAGATTACGTGCAATTCGCGAGATGAAATATGGCTGAATTGTAACTGTAGAAATACTCGATCTGTCTCCAGCTGAAGTGTACTAAACAAAGGGGCTTAGATCAAATTAGCAAGCTAACTATCACGCTAAGCTGCTAACGCTAACCCCAATCTTACCATTTGGAACACCGAGCATCAGCAGTTGACTGACGGTGAAACAACCAATCAGAGCATTTCCCCTCTGGAATCGCAACCTTATTGTGGTGGAGGGGTTTGTGAGCCCCTGTGATCCTGGGAGCTGTGTTGTCTGGAGCATGTAGCTCCTGGTAGGGTCACCCAAGGCAGAGAGGTCCAAGGTGAGGGGCCAGACAAAAAGCGATTCTGAAAGCCCTTATGATCAGCACCCACACAGAAACAGGCACCTCGCCCGGAATAGGGAGACCGGGGCCCCTTCCTGGAGCCAGGCGTGGGAGGGGAGCTCATAGGCGAGCACCTGGTGGCCGGACCTGCCACGGAGTCCGGCCGGGCTCAGCCCAAATGAGCCACATGGGGCCGCCCTCTCGTGGGCCCACCAATGCTCACATTGGCAATGATGGAGAGACTTGGAGGGGAGTGATTGGGAGGAACGGCCTACCCGATCTGAACGTGAGTGGTGCTTTGTTGTTGGACTTCTGTGCGAGTCATGGATTGTCCATAACGAACACCATGTTCGAGCATAAGGCAGCTCATGTGTACCTGGTACCAGAGCTCCTTAGGCCAACGGTCAATGATCGACTTTGATGATTGACCCGCAGCCGTTTGTGCTGGACACTTGGGTGAAGAGAGGGGCAGAGCTGTCAACTGATCACCACCTGGTGGTGAGTTGGATCAGATGGCGGGGGAGGCTGCCGGACAGACCTGGTAAACCCAAGCGCATAGTGAGGGTCAACTGGGAATGGCTGGCTGAGGACCCTGTTCGGAAGATCTTCAACTCACACCTCCGGAGGAGCTTCTCCCGGATCCCGAAGGAGGCTGGGGACATGGAGTCCGAATGGACCCTGTTCAGAGCCTCCATTGTTGAAGCTTTGAGCACAGCTTTGAGCTGTGGTCAGACGGTCGTCGGTGCCTTTCATGGCGGCAACCCAAGGACCCGGTGGTGGACGCCACTGGTAAGGGAAGCCGTCAGGCTGAAGAAGGAGGCTCTCCAGGCTTGGCTAGCACGGGGGACTCTGGAATTGGCTGAGAGGTGCCTGCATGCCAAAAGGGCTGCAGTGATGGCTGTCATGGAAGCAAAAACTCGGGTATGGGAGGAGTTTGGGGAGGCCATGGAAAAGGGCTTTCGGTTGGCCTCAAAGAGGTTCTGGCAAACTGTCAGGCGACTCAGGAGGGGCAGGCAGGGCCTCGTCCAGGCTGTTCTCAGCAGGGATGGGGAGGTTCTGACCTCAACTGAGGATGTGGTCGGACGATGGAAGGAACACTTTGAGGAGCTCCTAAACCTGACTGACACGCCCTCCACAGAGGAGGCAGGGCCAAAAGATTCAGGAGGGTCATCACCCATCTCTCTGGCAGAAGTCACTGAGGCAGTTAGAAAACTCCGCAGTGGCAAGGCACCAGGAGTGGATGAGATCCGCCCTGAAATGCTGAAAGCTTTGGATGTTGTTGGGTTGTCATGGCTGACACGCTTCTTCAATGTTGCGTGGGAGTCAGGGACAGTGCCTGTGGAGTGACAGATGGGGGTGGTGGTCCCCATTTTTAAAAACAGTCATGCGGTCGCTATACCAGACCGTCGTGGTCAAGAAGGAGCTGAGTCAGAGCGCAAGGCTCTCAATTTACCAGTCGATCTTTGTTCCAACCCTCACCTATGGACACAAGCTCTGGGTAGTGACCGAAAGAATGAGAACATGGATACAAGCAGTGGAAATGAGCTTCCTCCGCAGGGTGGCTGGGCGCACCCTTAGGGATAGGGAGAGGAGCTCGGATGCCCGGGAGGAGCTTGGAGTAGAGCCGCTGCTCCTCTGCATTGAAAGGAGCCAGTTGAGGTGGTTCGGGCACCTAGTCAGGATGCCTCCTGGGCGCCTCCCTGTGGAGGTGTTCTGGGCAAGACCGACGGGGAGGAGAACCCGGGGAAGACCCAGGACATGTTGGGAGAATTATATATCTCGGCTGGCCTGGGAACACCTTGGGATCACCCAGGACGAGCTGGTGGATGTAGCTGGGGAAAGGGATGTCTGGGCTACCCGCCCTAGCCTGCTGCCACCGCGACCCGGCCCCGGATAAGCGGCAGAAAATGATGATGATGCCTACACCTTGCAGTGTAGCTGGGTCAGTACACTAGCCTAACCAAAACAGAGTGGCTTGTTCACACTCTTTGAAGGGTAACTATCTGTAGTACAGGGTAGCTACGGCACCACCTTGTGGTACAATGCTTTGGTTCACTCATTCACTCAAGCTGGAACACGTAGAAGTAACAACTTGGGGAACAATGCTTTTAATTCATTCATTCAGTCAAGCTGGAACATGTGGAAGTAACAGCATGGGGTGCAAAACTCTATGGTTTCAGTCAGCTTCACAGGGCCGTCAGCACGCTGTGGCTAAATTAAAGAAGCAATTGAATTAAGGCGGTTAATTCTAACGGCTGAACTAGTACTGAATATCGTAGTATTCAAGTACTGGACAGAAATTTTCCAGTTTCTGTAGAGAGGGCTTCACTGGACTGGCTGACAGTATTAGCAAGCACTGGATGGCAACACTATTACGGCTTAATGGGGATTAATACAAGAGCGATGGTTATCACTAAATTCTCTCCTAGTATGTGAGCTTAACTAGTTGAAATTACTCAAACCACAATCGCCAAAATGTATTTGTTTGTAAGCACAACTGGAATGCTGCTCCTGTGGCAGGCTTTAGGTGATCAAGCGTCAAAACCTAGCGGCAGGTCTAGGAATCTATAAATTCTTTTAATATCAGAATTGACCAGAAATGTTGCCTGGTAGACCTAGGATTGATAAGCAAACTGAATGGGGTCAAGCAGGGAATTATGGGCAGTATGGTCAATGGGCCTGGCAACCCCTACACTGAGTATCGTCAGCATAACAATGGAAGTTAATGTTGTAACTACGAATAATGTCACTCAAAGGGAGCATGTAAATAGAGAATAGAAGAGGGCCAAGGACTGATCCCTGAGGAACACCATAGTTAAGCTTATGGTATTTAGAGGTCACACTATTATAGTGGACACACTGCTTTCTCTCAGAGAGATAAGATTTAAACCAAGAGAGCGCCAGGCAAATAATGCCAGTTTGGTTTTCCAGGAGCTTTAACAATATAGTGTGATCGACCATGTCAAATGCTGCACTCAGATCAAGCAGAATAAGAATAGAAGTAGCACTAGTATCCATGGCTAATAAAAGATCATTAGTTACTCTAGTAAAAACAGTTTCAGTAGAGTGAAAACACCTGAAGCCTGACTGAAATATTTCAAACAGACTGTTAGAGGACATATGGGCTATAAGTTGAGCAGCTACAATTTTTGAAAGAAACAGGAGATTAGAGATCAGCCTGTAATTATTTGAGGCTTCAGGGTCAAGGTTCGTTTTTTTAAGTAAAGGCCTGATCACGGCTGTTTTAAAAGAGGAGGGTACAAGACCAGATTTAAGTGACATATTTAGAGTGTTTAAGATTGTTGGGCTGAAAAGCTCTATGGAAAGTTTAGCAGGTAGGGGATAAAGGAGGCAAGAAGCTGGTTTAGCAGAGTGCACCAGTTTGGACAGCGTGTCTAAAGAGATAGGGTTAAATTGAGTTAAAGGGTGCACATCCTGACTAATCTTAGGCGCAGTAACAGAGAGCGTGCAGGCAGTCTGATTTGATAAATTAATTTGAATATTACGACGAATTAAGTCTATTTTTTGCGAGAAAAATTCAACAAAATCGTTTGCCGTAAAAGGGCTAGATTGAGGGGAGTGATTCTGGGTAAGTTTAGATACTGTATCAAAAAAGAACTTGGGGTTATTTTTGTTAACATTAATTATCTTCGAGTAATACTCGGATTTGGCTGTGTAGAGAGCGCGTTTATAATCTACCAGGCTGTCCTGCCATGCAAGGTGGAAAACCTCTAGTTTGGTTGCCCGCCAGTTTCGCTCCATTTTCTTACACACCTGCTTCAGCGCGCAGGTTTCATTATTAAACCAAGGTGTTAAGTGTTTACGCCTATTTTTTATAGTTAATTGTGCTACCATATCTAGGGTAGAATTTATGCTGTTCGTCAAGTCGTTCAAAGATCTTTGCTGATCCTTGAAAGAGTTGAGAGCAGTAAGAAGCAGATCAGCGACCGCAGGAGTGGTGGAAGCATTAACGCGACGGCAGCTATGAACCGCGGGGACAACTGGCGTGAATGGAAGAGTTACTTGGAAACTAATAAGAAAATGATCTGAGAGGGCAGCGGAGTAAAGAGAGACGACAACGTGAGAGATATCTAGTCCGCGAGCTAGAATAAGATCTAAAGTGTTGCCACTGAAATGAGTTGGTTCGTGGACATATTGGTTAAAGCCAAAAGTGTCTATGAAAACTGTAAAAGCTTTATTAAGTGAATCAGAATTGTTACTGATGTGGATATTAAAGTCCCCCAGTATCAGGATTTTATCAACACTTGTAAGGATAAATTCAGAGATAAATTCAGAAAACTAATCTAGAAATTGACTATAGGGCCCTGGGGGACAATAGAGCACTGCTATGAGAAAAGATGAGGCGATATCATATTGCTTCACGGAGAGCAACTCAAAGGAGTCAAAATTAGGTAAACTAAGGGTGTTAGGAGTAAATTTAGTATCATAGATTAGAGCTACACCCCCACCTTTCTTCCCTGACCTAGCAGCATAGGAAAAGGAATAGTTAGGGGGTGAAGCTTCATTTAACGGGAGAAAAACGTCTGGCTTTAACCAAGCTTCACACAAACCCATCATGTCAAGGCTAGGATCACTGATCGGGTCGTTAACAAGCACTGATCGGGTCGTTAGGTGAAAGCGATCTGATATTGATAAAACCTAACTTCAGCGTAAACGGGCTTAAAGTAATCATAACGGAGGAGGCAGTCAGTTGAATTGGAACCAAATTGCTACGAAATATGGTCTGTTGGACTCTAGACCGAAATGAGCTACGTGAGCGTGAAAGTACACTAATGGGGAAAATGTCACTACTAGCTATATGCATAGTGATATTAGTCTTCACATTATGATGTTCATTACGATGAACATTATTCGTTAGAAGGATACTTCGAAGAGGGCGGCGGTTTTCTCGTTTCTGTTGTCTCTGCCTGACCAGTGCTCCAGCTCTTTTACCCCGCTTCCTTCTCCGGCTCCGTTTACAGGGTGTCGCAGGTAGGCTAAACAATTTAAATCTAAACAAATGGAAGTCCGCTGAGTCTGTTGAATAATTTTTGGCTATAAAATGCGTTTCCCTTGTAGATCTGATGTTGATCAAAGTCTCCCTATCGTAGGTGATCATAACGTTCAAAATGATAGTGTTCTTGCATAAAATAGTGTAAATAAATTAACAAAAAAGTTCAATTTAAGGAAGAGCTTAGAGAACGACAGCCATCTTGACGGCGCGTTACCATTGTAATTCATAGTAATGTAGATTTGTTATTCCATGTATGGTTTGTTCTCCCCATACAAACACTTTTAAATGAAAATTTGTGTTGTGTGGATGTGGATTTTTAAATCGGGAAATATTATTGTTGAGTCTAAACCTTTCTCACATCGGCAATTACGCATGGTACATGGCATTCAGTATAGCCTGTGACGTGCGTTTGCTTTTCCAAGTCTTACAAGACACAACGTTCAGTGACTTAAATTAATGAACCACACGTTGATAACTTATGTAGCCTTCGCTTTCGTTTTGAGACTGAGTTAGTGGCCTTCGCTTTCGTTTTGAGACTGAGATAGTCGTAGACAAACCGCAACTCAGTCTCAAAACGAAACAGAGGGCTATATAAGTCAGGTGGTTTTCGCGGCAGATCACCAGCTTTGCTCCTTACATTCAGCAATTAGATTAATACCTCTAAGTAAAACATAATTAGTCGTTTTGCGAGCAAAAGATCATGGAATCCCGCTCTTGACTGCCGCTGTGTGCAAACCCTCGTCGTACCAGAGCCGTAAAACTTGCCCCATTCATTTCAATGGGAAAATAAGCGATTAAAAACGGCAACCAAAAGAAGCGAGTGGACCCATCAAACAAACACCAGTCAACAATCATAATACTGAAAACGAGAGCAATATTCCTATTAAAAGCTCTGCACCTTTTGCAAAGAACCAGTGATTCTCAGCCACAGACAGTGACGCACTGGCTAAGTGAGGCTGCTGACAATCGTCAGGCTACGTACATTCAACAATCACATTAAAACCTCTAAATAAAATATAATCAATCGTTTCGGGGAGCAAAAGACTATTGAATCCAAATGTTCATTCACTTTCAATGGGGAAATAAGCGATTAAAAACGGGAATAAAAAGAAACGAGTGGACCCATCAAACAAACAGCAGTGAACAATCATAATACTTTAAACGAGTGCAATATTCCTATTACAAGCTCTGCACCCTTTGCAAAGAAGCCTTTTTTTTAACCCTTTTTTCAGCCTACAGGATCCGGGAGCTGCTAGATTGAGCAGCTCTGATTAGATCTGGCACCTCCGTTGTCAGTATGAAAATCTGTAAATAAATGTTGTATCATATTTAATGTTATGCCTTCTGCGGTAGGAAAAGGCTCGGTAGCCAGCGGACTCCTTTTCAGCTCTTCGAACGACTGATAGTCCCGAATCTTGAGAGCGCAGGATACGAGGGGGATTATAGGATGTAACTAAGTCAGATAGGTAGGCCGGCTTTGTTTGCTTTATTTGTGATAACAGTTTTGTTTAGTTTAAACAGCACCTAACAGCTCTCCAATGTGATCCAGACACTGTGGATTTATTTTTTCATTCAGTTTATTTTTACTTTTATGATTTTGTAGATTTGATATTCCATGTATGGTTTGTTCTCCCCATACAAACACTTTTAAATGAAAATTTGTGTTGTGTGGATGTGGATTTTTAAATCGGGAAATATTATTGTTGAGTCTAAACCTTTCTCACATCGGCAATTACGCATGGTACATGGCATTCAGTATAGCCTGTGACGTGCGTCTGCTTTTCCAAGTCTTACAAGACACAACGCTCAGTGACTTAAATTAATGAACCACACGTTGATAACTTATGTAGCCTTCGCTTTCGTTTTGAGACTGAGTTAGTGGCCTTCGCTTTCGTTTTGAGACTGAGATAGTCGTAGACTGACCGCAACTCAGTCTCAAAACGAAACAAAGGGCTATATAAGTCAGGTGGTTTTCGCGGCAGATCACCAGCTTTGCTGACGATGGCCAGACTCCTTACATTCAGCAATTAGATTAATACCTCTAAGTAAAACATAATTAGTCGTTTTGCGAGCAAAAGATCATGGAATCCCGCTCTTGACTGCCGCTGTGTGCAAACCCTCGTCGTACCAGAGCCGTAAAACTTGCCCCATTCATTTCAATGGGAAAATAAGCGATTAAAAACGGCAACCAAAAGAAGCGAGTGGACCCATCAAACAAACACCAGTCAACAATCATAATACTGAAAATGAGAGCAATATTCCTATTAAAAGCTCTGCACCTTTTGCAAAGAACCAGTGATTCTCAGCCACAGACAGTGACGCACTGGCTAAGTGAGGTTGCTGACAATCGTCAGGCTACGTACATTCAACAATCACATTAAAACCTCTAAATAAAATATAATCAATCGTTTCGGGGAGCAACCTCCATTGTCAGTATGAAAATCTGTAAATAAATGTTGTATCATATTTAATGTTATGTCTCCTGCGGTAGGAAAAGGCTCGGTAGCCAGCGGACTCCTTTTCAGCTCTTTGAACGACTGATAGTCCCAAATCTTGAGAGCGCAGGATACGAGGGGGATTATAGGATGTAACTAAGTCAGATAGGTAGGCCGGCTTTGTTTGCTTTATTTGTGATAACAGTTTTGTTTAGTTTAAACAGCACCTAGCAGCTCTCCAATGTGATCCAGACACTGTGGATTTATTTTTTCATTCAGTTTATTTTTACTTTTATGATTTTGTAGATTTGATATTCCATGTATGGTTTGTTCTCTCCATACAAATACTTTTAAATGAAAATTTGTGTTGTGTGAATGTGTGTTGTGTGGATGTACCTCTCCACAAGATAGACATGACCCTCTGTTCTCTCAAAGTATTTGGTAAGATGCTCTTCGAAGGCCGTGAACTCTGAGCATGTGTGAGCTCTGAGAATTCGACAGCTAAGGAGGGAGATTCAAACTTGGCAGTGCGCGCCCGTTAGACTACGTAACTTAAAAATATAGTCTATCCACCTGATTCTCCATCTAATTAGTTATTCTCCAAACGGATTACAAATACACAAATTTCATCGTGTTGCAACTCCAGAGATTTATCGCAGTGCGTCATAGAATACTTGCCTGCCAACAGAAAACACTGACCCCGGCGAGGGGAAAAAGTTTAGAGATGTCAAAAACCCGGGTGAGACCAGTTAGTGTTCCAAAGTTTGAAATCCTAATTTCAGCATTTGTTACCCATGAGTACATGTGTTTTCTAAATGACCATTCCCATTTATTGAATTCTATGCACAACCTGATGTAAGCATCAGCAACTAAACTGTTCCTAAAACTAAAGATGAAGTTTTCATGTTTAACAGCACTCCACAAGCTTTTGGTCCACTCAAGGAACTCCTGAATATTGTTTCCAGACATCTTGCATTTTCCAAAAACCTCAATCATGCTCTTCTTGAATTCATAGACTGACTCACTATATCCAACACTGACTGGTGGAGGATTTCCATGCCAGAGTCCAGGTATGTACCAGTTTCCAGTTTCTGGATCATATTTCATCACATCAGTGAATTTTGTGTTCTGGTTCTTCTTCTCCATTTTGGCTGCTGCCTGTGTCATCTCATTCAGCTGCTCCAACAACATTTTGCGATCTCTCGGAGACATCAGCTACATTCTGATGTACAAACAGACATTTGGGTTTCTTGCCCACTTCCTTCATCCTGAGAAAAGCATGAACAACAATCTGCAGAATGTCTTTCATTTCTGTGGAGTTCTCCTTAGCAATGTTTATAATTGTCACATCACTCAGTCCAACAACAAGTGTGGCCAACTCATTGTCATGCTCATAGCTGTCATGAAACTGAGCCAGTTCAGGTGACTTCAGTCCCTCTGTGTCAATGATAACTATAAAGTCACAGTGTAGAACTTGTTTAAAATCATCTTTGATTCTAATAAGCAGCATGAAAGCCCCTCTTGTACATCTTCCACTACTGACAGCAAACTGCACCCCAAACATTGTGTTTAAGAGAGTGGACTTTCCTGTGCTCTGGACTCCCAAAACTGTCACCACCAACATTTTATTATCTGGCTGCACCAGACTGTTCAGCTGACCAAGCACATCACTAACCCACCTAAGAGGTATATTAGATCCATCTCCATCTACAAGTTCAAGAGGAAAGCCATCTAGCAACAGTTCAGCACAGAGTCTAGGTAAGTGCATCATTTGTTTTCGTGTTTGGACATTTTCTGGGAAATAAACAGCAGATTCATATAGCTGGCCCATTTCACGTAAGAAATGCTCATTTCCCAAAGAACTGTTTGAGATCTGTCTGTCCAGTTGGGCAATTTCTTCCTTGTTTTCTGAGGAATCCTGACATTTCCTTTTGTAAAGTTCTCGAAGGCCAGAGAGTTTTTTGCTGGAGAGATTGTCCAGATTCATCCTCATCCATTTTAAGAAATAGGATCTCTCCAAGCCTGGATTTGATAGCGCACAAATGAAACATGTCATTGCCATTGACATTTCATAACTAGTCTTCTCTTTCCTAAGTTTCCTCTTCTGTTCTCGAAGATTAGTTTTGTAAGTCTCGATATTCTGTTCCCCTGCTTTCCATAATCGGCACTCTTCTTTCTCTAATTTAGAAAGCTTTTTCCATATCTTTCCCTGTAAGGACAGCTGAAGTTCTTTAAATTCCAATATGTCCTGTATCTTTGATGTGATTGCATCTGCATTTGTCAAGACTTTAAAGTAAGTTATAGGAACTCCCATGAATACCACAGAGAAATTAGATCTGGTTTGCATACCCTTTTCAATGTACAGGCCTTCCTTTAGATCCATTTGGCTTGCCCTGTGTAGAATGTATCCTCCTTCCACAATTCCCAGTGTCACCACTGTCACTGAAATTTACCTTAGGATAAAAATTTCACAGTCAAGAACGGTATTTAAGAAACAATGAAAATTTTGCTAACATTCTTTGATACCTCTGACCTTGAAATATTCCATCTTATGAGTACAAATGTTTTATGCTGTTAATGTGCTATTAATTTTGTATAAAATGGTACATCATCTTACCACCTCATTGACTCGTTAACTGAACTACAGTTTTGTCATGGACAAGGACCTCTCTAGAAAGACAAACAAACGAGAACTTTTTGTTACATTGCAGCAGACCTTTGAAATACAGTTTGAAATACAGGCTTACACTTGTGTGTACTCTCTCGGCAGATGTAATCGGAGACATGACTTCTGTATGAGCCAGATTGGAGTTTAAACTTATTTCCCTTCAGAGACTCTTATTTTTGCTTAGATTCACTGGCCTTTGGCTTGAGACGTTTATTTTTACATTTGCCACAAGATACCTTATCACTTCAGAAGAATGCACCACTTATTAAAATGGATAATTTTGGCAGGAAATTACATTTAGCTTTTGTTTTCATGCAGATTGTAATTAGTTTTAGTGACATTGTAGTCAATTATGTTACCTTTAGTTTAAGTACATTTAGTTAAGTTTTAGTCAAAGTCAAATTTTACTTTTGGTCTGCATTTACTCACAGATATTTTGATTACAGATGAGTTCATTATGATGTTTCATTAGGATGCTTACAATGTTTGCTCTATTAAAAATATTTTCATAGTAAATTGGCATCATTAATTATGAATTAGCTTTTATACATAGCAAGCTCAAAAGAACAAAAGCAGTTGGATTAACCCAACATTCACTTTTTGACTTCACAAGTCAAATTTATTTTTAACAAGATTTCACAAAAAACAAAAAACAAATCATAAAACAAACAGGCCATTCAGAATAAATTTGGCTGTTTCAAAAGAATTTGCAAACACATTGCTGAAGTGGTCTTTGTAGATGCAGAATTGTGGAATAAATGCATTAGTTTGCAGTAAGTAAATAAGTAAGTAATCAAGCAAATAAATAAGCAAACAAACAACCCTTTGGGTTTTTGGGGAGTTTTTTGTTGCCCGCCATGAGGATTAAGTCAGGGGGTGCTGTCCTGTTTTGATTTTGACTGTTGTGGCCTGTAAAGCCCTTTGACACTGTAAACAGTGATAATGGGTTCTAAATAAACTTGAAACTTGAAACAAATAAGCAAAATAAGCAAAAAAAAAAAAAAATACAAATTGTGGGAATTATTCTACACTTAAAGCCACTTTAAATGAGTGCCATCTCTGTCACAAAATACGAATCATGAATATAATGTTTAGCTACTTGCATTCCGAGCATATGTTGTTTCTTTGGCCTCTACACTGGCTGCTATATGATTTCCGCCTCAAATTAAAATCGGGAAACAACGCAACATTGTAGCCAATAAACGCTGACCTTCTTTAAAATGCCTTAAAGAAACACCGTTTATTTCCTGAAATCCAGTGAGTACCCGATACAAACTGCAATTTTAGAATAATTCATGTTGTGAGTCCATCTTGAAAACAATGGGCTACACATCCATAAAGCTAGTGTAAATTCAAAGACCACCGAGATGTTCCTGCAGATTTCATTATTCAATAAATGATTTCAGTACGAAAGGCAACAATACTGAAATGCAACCAATACACATAGCGCTATTTTCAGCATTAGCCCTGCAGACTGTAAAACCAACTTTCCTTGCATGTGCTGGATGGAAACTCAGAAACCCTTAAACTCAGTGAAAGTCCAAATCATGTAGCAGGCTATCTCAGCTCAACAATGGAGAGAAAAACAGTTGATGAAAAAACGTACAATTTCATTGCAATGGAATCAGTCAGTGTTGCTATTAAAATGTGCATTTTACTCGTGTGTGACCAATGTGTTGCTTGTGAAATAACAGTAAGTGAAAAGGTGTCAGAGATCCGTTCCCTTGATCAAATTCCTAGTGGGTTTGTTACTAAGTGATAATCAATGTGATGTCTAATTAAGCAGCACCTTGGTGTGTGACTGTAAGAAAGCATAAGGTTCACTTAGAGGGTGCATTCTGTGGAGTAGTGCAGGCATACACCATTTATTACTAGTAGTCAACCTGTACTACTGACATGTAGACATGCAAGGTGCAATTATGCCATGCATAATAAACAAAAAAATATTAGAAGCATAGTGTCAACACTATCATCAATATGTAAACACAACATGTCATGTAGACAAACTGAGTATGTAATTCTGGTACAGAACAACTACATCGCCAGAAATGTTCCTAGCCTCCCCTGAATCCCATAGTCCATATCCCGATATTATGAACTTACTTTGTGCTGCCTACGTCTGCTGTATGGAAAAGTGGGTCTCCTCTCTTGGTGCAAACAAGTCCTCAGTGGTATTGTCCAATACAGCCTCATCAACTAAGACCCCAGTACGACACTGACCCCGGACAGGCTTGGTGAGATATTTACACTTTCATTTTGAGACTCAGTCATTTATGTATTTACCGTGGACATCATTTGATAGCATTTTATAGCATTATAATGGTATGTAATGGGTCCACTGGTGTCAAGCCTTGCAATCTGTTCCTCAGGTTATTGGCCATTCTTCACATGACTCAACTTTCCCCTTGTCATGTTTGCAGATGCTTTTGCGGGGACATCATCACGAAGGCCAGTAACTTTATTCTTCAGCACATTCACTTTTGCCATTTCATCTTTGTCCAGTACAGTTTTTTTACTTTTGTAAGGGCTAGCAAACAAAAGGTAGCAGCTTCTATGGTAGTATACATCCACAGCAAATATATAAATCAATGACAGTCCATTCATTCAAGATTAAGTCTCCTTGCTGCCCCTTCAAACTTGTCTCCAGGTACATTTCATAAATTCATTTGGTTATGTTGTTTCTTGAAAGTCCTGTCTTCAGAACATCAACCAAGGTCACCATCAGCATAAGGCTTTGTATCATTACTTGTTCTGTTGTAACAGATGAAACATATGAAATTTATTTTCTTGACAACTCGTTGAGAGATTCTCTTTTTATCTTGCTTGTCATCATCATCTACTTCTTTAGGTATATTCACATCTGTGACTCCAGCCATGGATGTTGGGCCTGGGAACCGAACTGGCAACTCTCCCGGTTCTCTAACCTTTAGGCCACGGCTGCCCGCAAGTATGTATGGGGGCATTGGGGTTAAGTGCATTGCCCAAGGGCACGCAGCTTGGGGATGCTGGTCCTTGGAATCAAACCAGTAACCCTTCAGTCACAAGCCCGGCTCTCTAACCTCTAGACCACTGCTGCCCTCTCTCGCAGTTTCATATATGTTTCTGATTTTTTGCTCGTGTTTTTGACTACTGCCTGTTTCTTGGATTTTTGCTATTGTCAAGCCCTTTTTGGTTTTTGGTGAATTCTCTGTACTGTTTGCTCCATGTTTTCTGACCTTTGCCTGCTGTCTGTGAGTACCGTTTGCCCTTTTGTGTTCCTCTGATTTTGGACGGCTCTCCAGTTATTGAACTTTTTCTGGTTTTGGACACGATTTTTACTTGTACCCCCATTTTTGTCTTTTGTCTGATCCCCGGTGTGCCGACTATGGATTTCCCTTTTTGACTGGAAATACTGCCAACTGTTTTCTGAACTGCTGAATTTTTGATCGTTAAAATCACCTTTTAAAAAGAATCTCTCAAGATTCTGTTTCTGGGTCCATACGCCATATCCCAGGCCTCACAGGCCGTGACATGTTCCTGTTATGTTGGGTGTATAAAAAGGACTGTATGTGTTCAAGGAAGTATGTGGCCACTAGAGCACATCCAATTAGAATGCAAGACAAGATGTTTCTTTAGCAGTTTTTATTGAGTAGATAATGGAGAGTATAGAGTGTGTGTGTAAAATGTATGTACAACTATGTGTATACAGAGGGTTTCAGAGTTTGTGTGTGTGGCTCTGCAACAAACAGGTAACAGCACAAATTAGATACACAAAGTAGATACATACATGTACACATCCCAAACCGAACAAAGGACATAGTATTACACTTGGTCCACATACACATGCTTACGGCGAAAGAACTAGTGTCTACATAATATTCATAGCAATGCACGTTTGGTTTACTCACTAACAGACCTAATATCTGTATATAAAGCATGTATTACTCACAATACACTATATTTACCAACTTAAGACCTGGTAAAGGTAAATACTATGTACAGAAATAAGTGCAAATAGTGCAAACAATCTACTACATGCCACCATTCCAAGAACAAAGAGCTTACAAACTTAATTATGAAATGGCGGGCATGATCACAATACGATCGGACACAAAGTAAACCCAAGTGCATGCATATTTCACACAGAGGCAGAGTTTTACTTACATTTGAACGCACACAAAGTTTCAGAGGAATGTAAAATACAGCAGCACTTGGCGATGTATTCAAACAACTTCAGTCTCTCCAAAGATATACAATCACAGTCTCACCACAAGTGTTCTCCCACTGAATTTTTGCGCCGACTAAAACGGCTGCTGTTGCGGGGGTATTTAAGAGAGAAGGCTCTATCTGTAGTCTCGTAGACTATTCAACATGCCCGCTTTACTACACGACACACCCATTTCAATACATGGCGCACCCTCTGAGGATGACACGCATTCTGCATAACCCTGACCACAGCCCCTGACCATAACCATAGTGGCCATGTCATGTAGTAGGCGTGTCATGTAGTACTGCGGGTTTGCAGTTAGACCTACTTGATTTAGGGAGACTCATGCAGTTGCGATTGGATTACCTGAAGGAGAAGAACAGCCAATAGAAAGTGACTGATTGGGCTATTGATCACTGGTGGAAACCAGAAGGTCTTCATCACAGTTCCTGTCCCACTGGTACTTTGAAGGCTCCAGCTCCAGTGTCTATGTTTTGACAGTTTTAACTGCATGAGATTAGAAGTTGCCTAGTTGCAATGTAGCATACTCTATGATATCCTGGTAAAGCCATTGCCTTTTAGGCTTTCCATTTCCATCTCAAACTGTGGGAAAATGGTGCATTTAGCAGCCAGAATTAAGAAACTTTTCCCCAGGGTACGATGCCCTTGTGCCCCTTTACAGGTCTGGGTTTACCCTGTGTTCTTGCCCATTGCCAATGAAATAATCATCTACAAAAAGTATGAAAATCATACTTAATATAGCTCACTTAACTGAATAATTACAATTAAAATTACAAAATACATCAGTAAGTTACCAGCTACTAATCAATAATGCTAAAAGATACTAGTGCAACTCACAGCATACACTGTAAGAAAAAAATCTGTAGAGAAACGGATAATGTACTGGCAGAAAATTACCAGTATATTTTCTGCTAATTTATGGACATGTCCTTCAACCTTAAAACTGAAAATTCTGTAGATTTGCAGTATGTCTTCTGTACCATTCATGGATACTTCAGTTAATCCCAAAACAGATAATTCCATAGGTTCACAGTGTGTCCTCTGTACCATTCACAGACACTTCTGTCCATCCTAAAGAAATTTCAGTAAAATTACAACATACCCTCAGTAGCATTGGCCTGAAATTTCTTCACCACTGAAAATTCTAATAATCAAATCTGATAGCAATAGTAGAGAGAGACAGGGAAGGCGGGCAAGAAACAGAGGGAATGACATGCACCAAACAGCTTGGTATTTTGAATTTCCATGGCAGTCTCTACTCTGAGCAGAACTGCGTTGGGCAGCTTGGCAGGCAGCAGAAAAGCCACTGTGAATTTAAATCAGTTAGTGAAGCAGGTCATTGGATTTTTTTTTTCATCAGCAGTAACATTGGCATAAAATTATTAAGCATCTTTTAACATGCTGAACAGTCCCTTAAATTTTTATTTACCCAAATATTAAATGGTGTGTTAACAGTGTTTTTTGTTTGTTTGTTTGTTTGTTTTCTTTTCTTGACTTTGCCTTTACTCATTTTACTTTTGCCAGATTAATTGCATGTATGTGCTTCTACTCACTGTGACATCACTGTTTGGGTGTGGCCAGAGGCGCAACGTGCTTGAAATGCCTAAATGTCCGTAATTGTCTGGAGTTTTAAATACAGTTTAAAAAAAAAAAAAAAAACTCTGTAAAAATTTTGAGTTATTCTGCGTAAAATTACGGATTTTTTTTACAGTGTACATTATCTTTATTATTTCACTCAAAGTACTTAAAATCCACTAACAAAATATCAACAGAACATGAAAAAAACAAAAGCAAACAAGAAACCCCTTACCTTTCACTGTTCTGAAAAAGATTGATTTTCATTAAAGCAAAAGTCTTACATTTGAATATGTATTGGCAACAGTACTGGCAACCATTGTAAATTTGCAAATTGCAAATTTGACCAGAAATTAAAAATTTCCTTAAATTGTCACGAAACGTATTTAATGTGGTTAATGAACTCAGCAGGTAATACAGGGAAATGTCAAACGCTGTGGATGCAGTATTTCATCCACTAGATGGGAGGCATCTTACAGGATTAAAGGACTAAAACGCGGTTAATTTAAACCTGAAGAGTGTTGAGTTATCTTTGCAGTACTCAACAGTTATGTATAGTACCAATAAATTACATACAAACCTATAACAAACTTACACATGCATTATTACTAATTCCTACAACGTCAGGGAGCGGTGTGACCAGGGCCGTCGTTGCCCCTCTCTCTGCCCTTGATTCCTCTTTGAAAATTGCATGCTCACTGGCCACTGTGGCCTTGGTGCCCTACGCGACTGCTTTTATTACTATTCATTTTTTGTCCTGCTTAATGAAGCCGACTGTTGTGGCCATTTTTTTGTCTGCCCCACTCCTGAAAAAATATTCTCCCCGGCATCAGAACTGCGCGCAAAGATTCTAGAGCGCTGCAGCACTTATCTTTGTCTATAATCAATAATATGCAAGTGCACCGTAAAAATTATTTGTTGTTTAAACTTAAAGTGAGTAACCTGGTCACCTTAAAATGTTAAGTTCTATGAAAAGCATATAGTGAGTTAGCACAATGAGGCAATCAAATTGCATCAAATAAAGATAGTACGTCGATCTGACTAATATTCTAAATGAAACAGTGTTCCATCAACTAAAAACTTTTTATTAACGCAACATTATCTTAGGTTAATGTGACTTGTACATTTGTAGTTGTATTAACGTGTATTTTTAATTTGTCGTGACTAAAATCTTACTCAGTTTAACTACATATAGCTTGTATTAACATTTCAAGAAACTGACCTGGTTGCCTTAGGCCTCTTAACTCATCGCTTAACATGACAAAATCCTTTTTCTGCAAACACAGTGCAAAGCAGAGAATGTGTCTGTAGTTTTGGTGCCTTTGTTTAAGGCATGGTTCCAAAAGTTAAGGTTTTGGTGCTGTTGTCTAGGCATTCACTTCCAGTATGTAAGCAATCGGCAAAAACTGTATTTTGGTTTGTGTGTAGTTTTGACACAATGAGCCAAATTCTGCAACAAGTGTGCAGGCAATCGCAAAAAAAGCTGTAATTACGTTATTTTTTCGTTCTTTCGTTCGACCTGGCATAAACAACCCATACCGGCACACATCACCTATGGTTATACAAAATCATATCAAAGATTATCCAATGGCAGCCAAGACAGTCATAAGAGGACTTCCCACCTTCTTTGCTTACCTTGCGAGACACCATCATTTCCTAATGACGTAGTCAGAAACTGACACCTTGACCTAGTTCAACAATAAGTGAGGACATTGTCTTACATTAGCACCGGCCTTGATAAATGAACAAATGAGAGTACAGGGAATAGTGTCAGACTAACACCCGCGATGATAAAATACAAAAATTAATGAGCGCTTGTTAGAGAATACAAATGATAAATGAAGACAGTGTTTCATGCTATCGCTTATGATGATAAAGGATGGATGGGCATACAGAGAGTAAATGTAAACACTACTACACACTTGATTCGCACCTGCTTGGTCTCAACTAAGAATAAATGAGAATTCTGTTGGAAATACAAAGAATAACTGAGGCCACTGTTTCATCTTAAAGTGCCCTTGGCTATATTCCTACACAGTCAGTCTTCTTATTTTATCCAAAAAAGGCTCACACCATGTAACCTTGAATGTCTCACCATCAGCACTCTCTTCACAGAGACAAACCGAAATGACCTTTTCTATTCCCTGATTCAAAGATCACATCGTTATAAAATAACTTTACACATTTACTTTAATATAAATGACTATATAGTTACGAATTCTTAATACAAAATGATGATGTTTATTAATTCATTCAAAAATGGCTACATAGCTGTTATAGTGGGTTTTTTTTTCTCAGACTAAGAAACATTTTTCTTCCAACGTATATGACTTAGCGTTTTGCGCGAGGGACTCCTATGTTAGGTGAAATTCGCGGAAAACCACGATGATTGCTCAAATTTGTAGAAAAGTTGCGGTGATTGGACAAAATTGCAAGGGCACGCAGAATTCACGGGGATTGGTTGAATTGCGTTAATTGTTGCGATCGCGACATGGCGAAATCCTGGAGGTACTGATTTATATGTCCTTACCCACCAGAGGGCAGCATTGTGACGCGTTCACAGTATTGCCCCTCCACCCCCTACTCCCATGGCCAGTAGATTAATCTAATACTAAAATCATACTGTTGAAGAAGACTGGAAAAGAAACGAACATTCTCTTTGATTTTGTTTTGAGTGAAAGACTGAAATAAAGTAACCAAGGCAGCAGATTCAAATTCAAACTCAGAAAATAGAATCATGATACTTGTACAGTACAATGTTTTTCTGCTGTTGCTTTGTTCTCTTGTTTTCCCTGTAAGTCTGCAGTCATAATATGACATCGAACTACAGAGTAACAAGGACAGCAAGATAGACGTCCACAGCTTAGAGACCATTTATATGTGAGTCACTGCTACACACTATTCAGAGTTCTTTTTCATTAGCTCATTTTGAGGTTGCATTTGGGTTCAAGTCGAAGCTAAACATGCAGTGGAGGGAACATTATGAAACAAACATAATTTTTTAAATGTGCACGATGAGAAACTGACATATCTTGATTTGGCCACCAGAGGGAGCCAGAAGACAACATTACCCAGTGTACCTTACCTGATTGCAGGTTATTTGTTACAACTGCTAGTCATTGTCTGGATTTTTAAGATTTCTCTGCTTCTCAGTTCAGTGCTCTGTCTTGGGTTTCTTTTGCCTTGCATCTACTGTACTTGCGTACGGTCTGCCTTTGTGTCATTTCTTTGCTTTTCCCCTGGATCTTCTCAGTATGCATTTATTCTTCTACAAATAAAGTCAGTAAAACTACTGTTGGCTGCATCTCTCCCTCCCGTGTTAACTCTCTGTATACTCTAGCAGAGAACTCAGCTCTGCTGCTGGTAGAAAACATGTACAGTGAATAGATAAGGTGACATATCTGTTCAAATTTGAAGTAATTACACACTGTATGCTGCAGTTCTGATCTGCAGAGAATTAAAGACAGTAACCTCATGCTCTGTTTTTCTTGTCTAATTGCAATAAGGAGTTTCCCCACAAGAACCGTTCTAGGTCCTACGTGGGCAAATTTCAACTGAAACTGAAAAACATTTTTTATCATCCTGTGGCATTCCTGTGAATTCTCTCATTTAGTGTCTACATATAAATTCACTCTTTAGAGAACAAGATAAACACTATTCTCTACATTCACTTTTCTTTGTGCTTTTGAATATTTAGGGCTTTATAGGTTCCCTAACTTAAACACACAAAGCATCCCCTATTTTTTGTATTTTTCCCTTAGTAAGTGTTTCTGTTATTATTATACGGGTGATGTGCAACCCAAGACTTTATACATTCAAACTGACTACTCATTGTCTGACACAGCTAATTGGTTTTGCGTTTGAATTCAGGCATTTTGTTCACTACAGATTTTACAAAACACTAGTTTCAAAGCAGATGATTATTTGTTCAGAGATAATATGAGAAACTTTTTTCAAAAAAAATATGACAGTTGATGTAAGTAATACATATGACTGGTTATACAAACATAAACATAAGCCAAAAAATAAATAAACAAATGCATGAATCATTAGCTGAATCCTAATAACAGTGAAACCCATCCAGTTGAATAAAACAACAAAACAAATTAATATATCAGGTAAAAATGAGAAACCCATTTCAAAAACTGTAAAATTAAGTCAAACATTAAACCGGACTCTCAACACATTAGTTCAATTCTGTCATTCTACTCTCTACCCTATCTTCTTGATAAAGACCTTCTTTATACAGATGCAAGAGTTTTTTACCAGGTTTGGATTAGCAGCGACTAAAAGGAACAACATACAGTTTAATGCATTTTTACATTTCAGTTTTGTTCTCAACAATAGCTCCTCATCATAAAAACAAATGTATTTGTTACCTCAAAAGTACATTATTAAAAAATATTCACTATAACTTCAAAGAGAAAAAGAAACATGTAAGCAAGTGAGAGCTGCTGACAGAATAGCACATGTCATGAAACACATATTATTGTCACAGTAGAGTAAAATTTCCACAAGAATTTTATTTATATTTACTAGTAGGTTTTTTAAACACATGTGAATCTCCACCAAGACCTGTCAATGATCGATTTAGCAAATACTCATTTAGATTTTATTTTATACTTGGTGATGGTGCCAAGGTCTTTTGATCAAAACTTTGGTTGGTACAGAGACTATAGTTTTAGATAAGCTCTTAATTATACCATGTAATTACCCCATACAATACTATTCCCTCAGAGCTTTCTCTGCCTGTGCCTTTGTAATCAATCTCCACCCACTGGATAAATCTGCAGGTTCAGTACCATATTCCTTAGCAAACTCCTTGTTAAATTTTGTCATCACATACTTCCAATAGTCTGAGGACTGAATGGTGCTGTCTGGGGGGATGTGCCAATCAGGGAAAATCTCTCTGTATTTTTTGTAAGGATGCCACTCACTCTTTGTCTCAGTGCAGCGGAAACTTGACTCACTGAAGACAAGAAAGGGACAGATATCAGTTACCAATTTAATAGAGGATCTCTGTGAGTGTTTACCTAATCCTTCAGGCCTGTGAACTGAGGCAAAATGTTCCCTGTGCTCTCCCCCTCCTGCCTCACATGGTGCCTTACAAAATGGACACTGTTTCCACAGCCAAACACTCGTTTGAACAGTATATCCTGTGGCTTCAGCTCCAGAGTTTTCAGTTTATCTTTCATATTTCTTCTCTGTAATGAGGTTTTCAAGTCTGACTGTAAGTCCTCCACTGAAGTCCTAAGATATCTGACAAACTGTTCCTGCTTTGCATTGTTGAGGGTTAAAAAGTTTACAAGTGCATCATTAGGGATTGTAAGCTGGTCCCTCAAAATTGTGCAAATGTTGTTAATGAAGCCCTTTATGTTATTGGATGTCTTTGTTTCTTCCTGTGCTTTAGAAATGGCCTCTGTAATGCTGTTTATGATCATGGTCAGACACTTCTCCTCTAACTTAGACATTTTCTCTACTGAACAGTGTTTGGTAACTTGGACAGATATCCAGTCTTTCACAAAAACTTCGTAAGAGGAAATGTAAGTCACATAGTTTTTAAAATCAGATTCATCAAGCAGTTGTTTTAAAAGTGAGTACTGAAAAGAGCCACGTGAGCTGAAATTAACTGCTTCTTTACTGGACAAAACTTCATCAACAATCTCAGTGCCAAGAAATTTGGCAATATAGGTCTCTATTGCTGGTTTGAGGCAGGATGCTGTAAATTCACATGCTTTCTTCTGACACTGGTCACGCTGAAAGAAAAGATCCTTGAAGTCTGTCCAGTACTTCTCTTTGTTTCTTTCAAGCCATCTGCGAGGATCATTATTCTGTATGAAAGAGTCATGCATTTTTTGGAATTTTCTCCCTGCAATGCTACAAATGTACAGTTTCAGAGACTCTTCAAACTCTTTGCCTGTTTTGAGATGTTTGTTGGCCTTTAAAGTCTCATCAATCAAATTCAAAATTTCTCTGATGTATGTGTCATCATAGTCAGTCTGCTTTGCTGTCATATCAGCCACATACCATTGACATTTTGCTATAAGTTTGTCTGACATTTCTTGGGTTTCCTTAATCAGTTTATGATACCAGAAATCTGTAAAATGTTTTTTCCAGTCCTTTTTACTGACCGAGAAGCTCTGTAATCCATAGTCATGGAAGTTCGCTTTATTTAAGTGTTCAGCCACTGGACTTCCTCTTTGATTAAGATTGACCCGTACCTGTCTGAAAACACTTCCCATGATATCTTGTTCTTCAAGTCCTTGGAAAGACAATTCACGAGTTGTTTCATCCCACATCTTTTCAAAGTCAGACTTTAGTTCATGCTCTGATTTATCAGCCTTCCTCTTGTGACAGTCTTCAAGCAACTTAAGCACCTTATTCTCCATTATACTGGTGTGGTTCTTTTTGATGGACTCCAGCCTCATCATTCCCTGGCAGAGTGAAGCAGCTCCATCCAGACGATTTGTGACAGAATTCTCCAAGTCTTTTCTTACAGATTTGGCACTGTTTTCAAAGTCTCCTCTATATTTTTCCACAAGTTCCACATGGCAGTCTCTTTTTTCATAGTATGAAGCAATATTGCCTAAAATACTTTGCTCTCCTTTGTCCAGCTCAGTGGATGCATCAGTTTTCAGCTGAATGAGGAAACTTTTTATGTCTGATGTCTGTGATGTCTCAGGGAATTTACCAAAATTGGAAATGTTTGTCTCAGCTTTTGTTACCCATGTGTGCATGTCCTTTCGGAATTCCCATTCCCACTTACTGTACTCAGTGCACACCTTCATGTAAGCATCAGCCACCAAGCTGTTCCTAAAGCTGAAAATAAAGTTTTCAAATTTCACAGCATTCCATAAACTTTTAGTCCACTCCAGAAAATCCATTACAGTGTTTCTAGATGTTTTGCATTTCTTGAAAACATCAATCATGCTCTTTTTCAAGTCACAAACAGATTCACTGTAACCTGCACTGACTGGTGACATGGGGGGAGTTCCATGCCAGAGCCCAGGGATGTAAAAACTGTCAGTCTCTGGATCATATTCCATCACATCAGTGAATTTTGTATAGTCTTCCTTGTTCTCCATTTTGGCTGCTGCCTGTGTCATCTCATTCAGCTGCTCCAACAGCATTTTTCGATCCTTCATGTTCTTGTCATGTGCTGAGACATCTGCCACATTCTGATGCACAAACTGACATTTGGGTCTCTTGCCCACTTCCTTCATCCTGAGAAAGGCATGAACAACAATCTGCAAGGTGTCTTTCATTTCTGTGGAGTTCTCCATAGCAATGTTTATAACTGTCACATCGCTCAGTCCAACTACAAGCGTGGCCAGTTCATTGTCATGCTCATAGCTGTAATCAAGTTGAGCCAGTTCTGGTGACTTCAGTCCCTCTGTGTCAATGATTAGCAGAAAATCACAGTTTAGTTCTTTTCTCATGTCGTCTTTGACTTTGATTAGCACCATGAAAGCCCCTCTAGTGCATCTTCCATTACTGACAACAAACTGCACCCCAAATATGGTGTTAAGAAGAGTAGACTTCCCTGTGCTCTGGACTCCCAAAACTGTCACCACCAACATTTTATTATTGGGCTTCACCAGATTGTTCAGCTGATCAAGCACATCACTCACCCACCTCAGGGGTATATTAGATGCATCTCCATCAACCAATTCAATAGGGAAGCCCTCAAGCAACAACTCTGCACAGAGTTTGGGGAGGTGAAGCATTTGTTTATGTGATTCTTCATTTTCTGGAAGGATGACAGCTGATTCATATAACTGACCCATTTCACGTAAAAAGTGTTCAATTCCTAAGGAACTCTTTGAGATCTTGTCATCCAGCTCAGCAATCTCCTTTTTGCTTTCTTCTGAGGAGTCCTGACATTTCTCTTTATACTGCTCTCTAAGGGTTGAGAGTTTTTTACGGGACAAATTGTCCAGATTCATTCTCATCCATTTTAAGAAGTAGGATCTCTCCAAGCCTGGACTTGAGAGTGCACTAATGAAACATGTCATTGCCTCTGACACATCATTTTCTCTTTGCTTTTTTCTTAGGTCCTCCTTCTTTTTTCTGAGATCACTTTTATACTTTTCAATTTCCTGATTCCCAGCTTTCCTCAGTCTGCACTCCTCTTTCTCTACCCTAGCCAAATCCATCCAGATATCTCCCTGCAAGGGGAGTTGCTCCTCCTTGAACTGTTGTATGTCCTGTATTTTTGATGTGATTTCATCTGCATTTCTCTTGGCATTCTGACATTCCACTGTATTCTCATCCACAAGGATTCCAAGTTCATCTGCCACTGTGGTCATCTGCTCCAGTGCCATTTTGTGTGGGCTGTTTGTAATCACATTTGTTACCATGGAGCGAAGAGTCTTGATAAAGTCAGCATCATTCTTTTTGTCTTTTAGGATGACATTTCTCTTTCTCAGTCCTAAATACTTGGCTTCATTTTTTAAAGCAGTATAATTGAAGTTGCTGCTCTGTGCATTTCCAACCAAATACAACTCTCCTTTAACATGCTGACTGGGGAGCATCTTGTAGTTTGTGTCCAAATGATCAAAAAACACAAACACTGCTGCAGATGTCTGACACAGAAAAGCAAACTGAGTGTCAAATGTACTGATATCACCTCTCAAATTAGCCACGGCAACAGGCTCTGGAAAAATGTCCATTCTTTTGTTCCCACATGGAAGATACCAGCTGATTTCCACCAAGCCATTTGATATCCTCCTCAATGCATCACCTGAGTCCATGTTATGGTGGACAAATGTGTCATGGTACTGTTGGGGATTACTGAGTAACATGTTTAAAATGTGTGACTTGGAAAGGCTGCATTCACCAAGTCTTACAAAAGACACCAGTGGGATTTCAGAGACAACTATTCTTTCCTCAATAAATCCTCTGGAATCTGTTAATGAGTGCGGTCTGAACTTCTTTACAATATCTCTCATTGACCAAAGCATGAACATGACCTTTTGTGTGTCACAGTTTGGCAGAAGCAGAGGAACAGAAAACTGACATGAAGACATTTTCAGGGCAATTTCCTGCTGAAGAAATCTGTCTGAGCAGAGAAAGAGTGCAGTTATAATGTCTAAAGGATTTATATCCTTTCTGTCTAGCAGATTCTCCTCATCACTGTACCAGTCTGTTTCATTGTCTGACTCATCAGCCTTACGATCCCCTGACGGGACAAGTTTGACAGACCTGGCAGTAACGTTCACCATCATTAGTTTCTTCAGGAAGAGCCATGGCAGTGAGGAGAGTGACTGAACTGGCTCATCTGTGACACTCTCCCTGCCAATCTCCAGCGCTGTACTGAGGGAGAGCTTCTCAGGATAGCACTGCTTCAAATCCAGGTCCCACAAAAGTCCTGTCAGCACTGTACCTGCAAATGATGAGATATTAATTTGTATTTATCTCTCTCATCTCAATGATATCCACCATCTATTTTAAATATTGACTTTGATATGATTTTTACAGATCAAGTAGAATGAAGGACTTTCTTAGCTAGACTACAGTTTTGGCATTTAATCTTAAAGCTATGGACTAAAGAATATACACACTTGTTTCTAAAGCTCTGACTATGATTTAGGAAAAATTCTATCTCAAAAGGATGTTTTGAACAGACTTTTAAATTCTGTTATTTTTAAACTCTCAATGGATTCTCCATTTAGTCCAAGAAAACAAAGCAAATGTAAAGCAGCCGACAGTTAACATCAGGAATTATGTGAGACTTGCACTGATGACATTAGGTTGCAAAACGCTTTGTATAGTACCATAACAGTTCCAATCATGCTTATGCTTATGATGGTTCATCAAAATGCATGTTATTTAAGATGTGAAGCTTTGTTATCATTAAACAAGTTACAGCAGAGTCTTAACAGTTTGTGCTGCAGACCTCTCAGACCTAAATTCACATTTCAGCCTTGCCTTGAATACAGTTTAACGTTCACACTTCTAACTAATGTATACTAATGAAGACTTAGTCAGTTTTAACCCTTAGCCACAAATCCAGATAAGAGAGAGAGAGAGCAGTGAGTTTTGGGTTTAGAGGTGGAGTACACGATAATGTGAATGGTTTCCTTCTAGTAAAGTTCATAAATGAAACTATACACCAAATTATTACAAAACTGCAACCAAAATAACACAGATTACTAAGGTATTATAAAAGTAATTCAGCACAGTGTATGTGGAGTGCATTAATGGAAATTATGACAATTTACAAAAGGAAGAATCAGAAAACTTACATATTTTTAGAGACGTACAGATGTTTTTAAGCAACTCTTTCACTTGAGGTGCATTTTCAGATGTGTTGTCAAACACTTGGTATCTGTTCTGAAATCTCTTCACCACTTTTCTGAGCTCCTCTGACTGGCCAATGAATTCTACAATTGACAAGTCATTCAGTAAATCCCCTCTGGTGAAGATGATCCATGTCTTGTGTAAACGTGCTTTTCCTAAAAATTCCTCAATCTTCTCAACAACTCTCTTTTCTTCTAAGGTGAACCTCCCGATGGTGATAACAAGAAGAAAAGCACAATAGCCTGGTTCATTTAATCTGAGCACATTCTGATTTAGCTGATCAAAAACCACATCCTCTTCTGAATTAATGATTCCTGGGGTGTCATACACGGCAATCTCAACCTCATCAATACTGCCATGTTCCATCTGTATCTTCTGAGTTACAGACCGGGAGCTTGTTTTTGAGGCAAAAGCTGGTCAACCGAGAATAGTGTTTCCAGAAGCACTGAGGCCTGACCCAGATTTTCCAAGTAATATTAAGTTTAGGGGACTCATTATCATCCCAGTGGAATGGACAGCAACCTGATGTGACTGCACAGAGGAGAGAAGGAAATAATGACTTCATAGTAATCATTCTTAATCAGAACTTTATGACATGATTCAGCTTAAACAATGCATATTAAGAGTTAGGGCTCAGTTACGGAATGCTGTGATACAATTTTATCATGTGAGTAAGTTCATGATTTCTGCATGTGTGTTTAACTGATAAATTGAACGCCCTATTAGGTTTTCAAAAAAGGTCTCCATTCTCAAACTGTAACAGACATTATAATTTACATAACACTTCTCCATTCTAAAATCCCTCTTAAAGTTGAACTTACATAGAGATACCGAGTGAAATCCTAACTCAGTTCTGAGTTTAACTGATTGGTGTTATCCAGTTAATGATTTGACTATAGTTTCATTGAAAGACTGGGTTTCGATGGAAAGCTATTATTTATGAAAAAATACCACCAATATCACTAGCATGCATTGCGATGACACAGATGACAATACATAACATCGTTCTAAAGGCTGCAAGGCTACACCGGATGAAGGATACACTTCAGTTGTTAAATTCTCACGCAGTAGGACATATTTTAGACATAACTGTCTGAAAAACATAATTAAACAAATGTTTTCATGTGTGCCTCTGACGCGTCTTTAGTCGGTAAAAACAAACCTGAATCTCAGTTCTCATGTGTTAATAGTTCATTAGCGGAGCTCCCTCGAGTGTCCCTTGTGATTCACTAATGTTAGGACTGATAAAACTTGAAGAACACTAAAACAATCGCGCACAACGTGTCGTTTTGCTTTTGCTGACATTATGGTTGAATAACTCGTATGTGTGCCGCAAATGTGTATAAAAGGCCACTTCGTGTTGAACTAAAGAACGTTGTTTATGGAACCTGTACGAGCATACGCCATCTCAATTTGGTCGGACAATTAACAGACAGGTTTTTGTGTAAGTATGGGATTAAACTATTAAGATACAAGTATTGAGATACAAAGCTAAAAGCAAAATGCCCGTAGTTCTGCACTGCTAAGGCTATACTTAATGCCCTATGTACATTATACAGATAATCTTACCTGGCCTAAGTCGAGCACATCTCGCGGCAAGCTGGTGCGGATCTGTGCGAAACTGCACAATATTTTTTCGGTAGTTTATCATATGTGAATCACGATGACATATGTGAACGTTAAAAAATCAGTCCTAGTCGATAAGGAAGTTTATTTCCGGTGTAGAAGAGCAGGCTCAGTCGAAAAGTGTGTGTATCAAGGAAAAGAACTTTCGTTTTCTCAAATCCGGAAATACTGTCATTAGTTGTGCACCGCTCTAAAGTGAAAGGCGCAGCCCACTTATTGGCCGAGTAGCGCTCCCTAAAGGCCAGAGACTACACCACCAAGTATTTGGGAACAGGGACTGAAGAGCACACTTGGCAGGTTATCAAATGAATAATGACAACAATGGACAAATTTACAAAATTTGTTGATAGTATAAAATTGAGCAGAAATATGTCATGTCACGTCATGTCATGTCATTGTCCGCCGCTTATCTGGGACCGGGTCACGGTGGTAGCAGGCTGAGAAGGGTAGCCCACACATTCCTTTCCCCAGCTACATCCACCAGCTCCTCCTGATGGACCCCAAGGTATTCCCAGGCCAGCCGAGATATATAATTCCTCCAATCTGTTCTGGGTCTGCCCCAGGGTCTCCTCCCAGTTGGTCGTACCCTGGACCACCTCCACAGGGAGGTGCCCAGGAGGCATCCTGACCAGGTGCCCGAAACACCTTAACTGACTCCTTTCAATGAGGAGGAGCAGCTGCTGTACTCTGAGCTCCTCCCATAAAAATGTGCATTGCAAATTTGCATTTTACCTGCAAGATGACTGCAAGAGAGTAAGAGAGAGGTAAACAGCACACAGTATGGTTCACGGCAACTACAAAAGGTTTAAGAGTGATACACAGCACACCAAAAAGTTCACCAGAATCACACTACATATTTAGATTGACACACAACACACAGTTATGTTCAATGTAACCACACTAAGTTTGAGAGTGATGTGCAGGATAAGTTGACTATAACCACACTAAGCTTTTAAGAGAGTGCCTCAAACGTGACGTACAAAATGCAAACCAAAAGATAAAATTGACAGATGCTCATCAACAATAAATAATTATTATGAACCAATTAAATAGGAATAGTAAATGTAAATAATAAAGGGAAATGTTCAACAAATAATAAAAGAATTTGTAATAGAACAGCAGTTGGTGTTGGATCTCGTCCCCTCTTATGAGCAATTAAAAACTGCATTTAAAATCCATCAAAGTCTGCCACATGAAATAAAGCCTGTGGTCCAGCCATCACTCACAAGTGCCAACCTTGCGCCACTACAACGCTGATCCCAAGACAGAAATCTCTTTTATTGCTTAGTTACCTGGCCCTCTCCACTCAGCTATGCCACCTGGTGGTGACCAACCCATAGTGCCATCCGCTACATGCAGAAAAGTAAGGGTTCCTAAAGATTCTTATGTTCCTTGAATAAAACTGAAGCATATAACAACACTGCTTTACACTGGCAAGTACACGCCACAAAAACGTAATTTGCCAAGTACTATGTTGGGTTAATGTGCTGAATTTCATGACTGTATACTATAATTTGTTTGTTTTCTAGATTTAATAAGCTAAATTTAGTTGGTAATATTTTAATTTAGTGGGTGGGGTATATGTCAGTTCATAATAATAGGGTAATGTAATGTGTTTACTTTGTTGTTAACAGAGGGAGTTATGCAAATATTGTGTTGCTTCACTGGGAAGAGGTAATTACTTTGAACAGTGCCCACTATCAGTTTTATGCTCTGTGTGCTGTTCTCTATCATGTGTAAAGAAGAGAATGGAAGCATCTAGTTTCTGATATAGTCTGGGTTCAATACACATCAAATTTATTCTTTATTCCACAAAATGTGTAATTTTACATTATTATTAATAAAAGTATCAAACATAGCAATACCATCTCCAGTTGCCTAGACACAGTTCAGATCGTCTGTAACTGCATTACATGCAGGACTGAAGATGTTTTCTGAAGGAAAAGGGAGACCCAAAAGTTAGTGTCCCATAAGGTCTTTCTTAGAACACATTTTGAAAAACATGTTACTTTAACTCAGATTATGTTTTCATTAATTACATTTTACATAAGTTCTTTTCCCAGTTTGATGTATGTTAATGGCATGATTAGAGACAAAAGCCCTGCACATGCAGTTTAGTGACTTGTATAATACATAAAATTGTTCAAGATACTTTAAAATATACAGTCATGACTTTAAAATATACAGTCTGGCAAGTCTGATAATAAGATGGATAAGAAACAGCTATCTTTGTCTTTTTGTCCTTTATTTGAGTTCAGAACTGTTTCAGAACTTTCCAGGTGTCAGAGCAACTGATTTCTTGATTATTAAGAGATTTTCATGGGAACTGGAACAGGCCAAGAACTCCTGTAGAAACACCATTAAAGCTGGATGCCGTGTTGAGGCACATCCCTAGGGTTAACATCCTAACCACAAGAAATAATGGGTAGGCTACAACAAATGCCTACTATTTCCAATTTTGAGGAGGAAAGGATGAAGAGAGATAAAAATATCAGCCACCAGGCGTAATCTGAAAAACCTTTAACAATCACATCTGCTTTGCCTTTTCACTTCTCCAGTGTAAAGAAAATTTACAGTTTCTGTAATGTATAGACTGCTGGACAAAACACAGAAACAGTTCAGAGGTGGAGGCCTTGCAATCGGCCAAATGCGTCAATAAGCATCTGTTCACTGATCTGTTTTCGTTCTGCTTCTTGTCTCACAGATCTGATCTTCTCCTCATAGAAGCGTTTAGTTTCCATCATTAGTTTTTGTCTTGATATGTCCAGGAGCTCTAATTCCTTTATTTTCTCCTCCCTTTCTTGAAGTGCTCCCTCCAGAGTTCCAATTATTTTCTCTAGTCTTTGTCTGTCATCTTCGAATTTCAATGTAAGTTCCCTCTCTTGTTCTTTAAGTTTATTTTCATATTGTTGTTTTAAGTCCTCCTCAAGTTCTCTAAGCTTTCTTTCAACGTCCTTGTATCTGTCATTGGTGTAGAAACCACCACCATTAGCTGCTACCATATTGTCAATTTTCTCTAAGAACTTGAAGACTTGTTCCCGATTTTGAATTTCTGTGTTATTGAAAGCATGGTACCTTCCTCCACATCGAGATATGAGTGCTTTCAGGTTTGGATGTGCTTCACCAACATACTCATCAATTTGACTGGTAAGTCGGTCACCATGAGTGAAGAGAATCAGTGTGTACCGATCGGCTTCTTCACCAAACAAGACACGGACTTTCTCTACAGAAAGTTTCTCCTCCTCGGTGAAAGGCCCTACTTGGATGACTAAGACAATAGCGTGAGGTCCCGGAGCTGTCATATTTATGCATTTGGACATCTCCCGTTTTAGCTCTTGCTCCGAGAGGCTGGTATCGAATAAACCAGGGGTATCCACCACGACGGTCTCTGTTCCCGCCACCTCACCGATCTCTTTCCAGCACTCCCTTGTAACAGAGGAGCTACTCGTGGCGGCTCTGAAGCTCTTCCTCCCCAGAATAGTGTTTCCTGATGAACTCTTACCAGCTCCAGTCTTCCCCACCAGAACAATCCTCCTCATGGTCACTTTAAGGTCAGAAATACATAAAAGCACTTCTTTATACAAAATATAAATTTCAGTAAATTTTGGTTTTATAAAATAAAGAATTACCTTGAACTACAGATCTTATTTGGCATGTTATTTTAAGGATTCATACTATCTTAGATTTCAATCATTCATTTAAAAAAGAAATTAAAAAGCTTCCTTACTGTTTGGCCGATCAAACTTAGGACTTCGGCGTCCTGTTAATGGTGTATTGAAACTGTCTTTGCTCGCTGAAAAAAAAAGTTAATAAAAACTATTAATCATATTTCCCACAAATGCGATTACATTTCAAAAATGTTAAAAAAAAAAAAAGTTTTATGAATTACAATTTCATACATTTATCTGTGTGACCATCAAGTACTTTTCTTAGGGAAAGAACCGCATGCAAGTGCTATGGCCCAATGTAGACGGAACTAGACATAGTTCAGAAGCTGTATAATTGCATTCCAATTGAAGGTCATGTGATTTACACATTCATCCACCATTTCGCAAATCCATAAGCATTTTTACATCACCGCCGTGCAACAGGCAAGGCTGTGTAATAAAAGCCAGTCCCCTTGGTATTAAACATTGTAAATACTAACTCAAACAATAAACAATAAGATATTTTCTTACACAAAAAATCAACTTTCTCTCAGAGTAATTACTATCGCTTAACTATCCTTTTTTGTTTGCACCTGAGCACCAGGCATTTTATTGTTTGAGAACAACACCTCAAACAGGTAAAGGATGAGCGCAATATTACTTGGATGTGGAAGAATAGAAAGTTTTATAAAAAACGACACGATTCAGGATATAAAATGGCGGATCGTCGGGTTCATGACCAATAACAGGCGGAAAACAGAAACGCACACAAACTGTTCCCCAAAGGATTTGTGCGAAATTGGGCGTCTGGAAAATATATATCCTGCATTGCAAAGACTGATTTAGACCACTCCTTTATAAATTTAGATGTTGAATTATATCCTCTATGTTTCGGTTGAGAAGGCGAAAAGTGAAACTGAAAGTGAACTATTTGAACTAACCAGAGAACGTTCAAAATCTAATATCTAACGTTTATAAACACGTTTATAAATTAAAGAATATTATACTCACTGTAGCTGTCTGGGCTTGAGCTCGCCATTATGCCCAGAAAAAAGTTTATCCGTCGCGCGGCTCGTTTCTCACACCTGAACCATTTCGTCGACCTCAATAAAAATATGCCTACCGGAAGATGAAGTCCAGAGAGTTGTCGTGCAGCGAAGACCTGCGTAAAAAAAAGCGGGGCGGGGCGGAGCGGGGCGGGGCGGGGCGGGGCGAAGCGGGGCGGAGGCAGGGACGGGAGCTAGTAATGCAACATGATTCGCAGCATGACTCGAATCCACAATTATTCGCCCTGATTTGTACAGTTCGTGTAGGTAAGTGTGTAAAAGTGCTGAACTGGCCATGCTGCCGATTGTTTTGGCGACCATGTCTTGAGGAACAGGAAGCAGTTCTTTGAAAGAGAATTACTTGCTGAAATAGAACACAGATAGTGGTGTGCTAGCTGTGGGAAAGTAATTTAGTCCTACAAGACATCGTTTAGCAGATTCTCAGCAAGTGGATGAGTGGATGTATGCACAGCAAAATATAATGCTGGTCTGAATGCTCTCTGAACGGTTCTGGCATCTTAGTCGGCATCTCTTTCTTAACATGGTTTGGGTTTACTTATCCCTTTGGGCAAAGTAAATGCTAATAAATATGGACACCTTTATTCTGTGGTAAAGTATCTCTATCCTGTGATGAAACTGATCTCTGCTGGGATGACAGTATTATCATCCGTGGGTCACAAAGATGGTCTCTTCTGTACAAAATTTGAGATATTTAGGAAGGCTCAAATCATACTGCTATGTAGTGGAGGGGTACACACCTCTAATATGGTACTAAAATTTGGCAACCTAACAACCTTTGGCAGTTATTCTTAAGGAGGGGACTAAACAAAGATGAGAGATAAGGTACATGGAGAGGTACTTTGAGCTATGAATGCAGTTGTAAGAGCCATGCCATGTATCAAAAACCTGTGATTGTATGGTGCTGAATTGTGAGATGTGAAATATTAAACTTGTCTGGTGTCAGAAACATATTTGCATGCGTAATGTGTTAGTTCATTGAATAGTATATGAGGTACTCTCTTAAAGTAGGTCAGTTGTTTTTGGAAAAATACAATTGTTATTTGCAATTCATCACAGAAATGTGCGGCGATATGAACCATGTCTCCCTATAATAAAATATTTCCTTGAAAAAACGTTGCGTCTGCATACGGGTCATAGTCATGTTTATAAATACTGGCCCAGGTGACACTGCGCTCTCTCTCACTCTCTTCCTCTACCTGGTGTGTCGCACCTGTGCGCTCCTGGTTTATTTTGGGTTGCTGCGCTGTCTGGACGTGCTTAGCTGGTTTGCAGAGAGAGCGGCCTTTTCGTTCTGCAGCGTTTTTTCCCCCATCGGTAAGCCGTGATCATCTGCTCACAGTTCTGTTGTGAATTGTTTTTCGTTTTTTAGCAGGTGACACGGCAGCGATGTGTTTAATTTTTGTGGCTTTACCATCTTTTTTTGTGTCCGGTCCAATCGTTGACTGATCAATCAGGAAGCGTGACCTTGGGCTTCTGTTGAGGTTTTCTTCCGGGAGGGTTTTCATTGGGATAGCTGTTTTATTTCTTGTTTATTTAAATTTTGTTTTATTTTCCTCTGTCGCCCCGGGTTGCCCTGTGTGGTATCACTGCTGAATGAATTGTATTTCATTTCATTATATAGCGGAATTCATTATACAGCGGAAGTCTGCATCCTGCGTTTGCCTCAGTGTGTTAATTTTTTTTCTTACAAATTGTTTGAAACTGTTTCTGTTGGAAGCAGGCTATCGACGCGGACTTTGAGGAAAAGATTTTTTCTCTCTCTTTTTCTTTTTTTTTCTTTCTCTATCCTCTTTTTTTTGGTCGCGGCCACTACCGTCCTGCCTCGTTTAATCCTACAGAGACCTTCTTGCCGCGTACCAAACGATGAAATGTAATACTTATATTTCTTATGATTTGAAGTATCCGGTCTGGCACATGTCTCTTTACACAAAGGGAAAAAAATAGCAGTGTTTGTGGTGTTTGGCGCTGTGAAATAGCACACTTTGCCTCTGCCTATATATATATTAACATGTAGCCTATATATTGACAAAATATTAGTGAACAAAGACAAATTATGCAATTCCTATTGGTATATTATCAACTGAATGTTTTAAGTTTTGATAATGTAGTCTTTTAGCCTGTTCCTCCCAGCTTGAATTCAGGGTCAAATATGCCAAAATGTTCTCAATAGTGGTGGGCAAAGCGAGGCTTCGTGAATCACTGAAACGTTCGAAGCAGTTGTGCCGGAAATTTCGAAATGGTCGAAACAGTCTCCAAGGTGACACCTACCGGCCACTTTTGCAATTGTCACATCTTGATTGTCCTGTTCTGCGAAACAAGAGGCGCTTTCGCACCGGAGGAACTTTTCCATAGTTCTTAGAACGCCGTTTTGAGGATTCAGACAAGCGTTGACAAATTCTAAACTACTTATTATTCTGGTGGGTTATGCCAGGATATCAATACATATGATCAGTACATATTTTGGAGAAATCACCATGCAACAAAGTAACAAAAGCTTTCAGATTGTCAGAGACAGTAAATTGGGGCTGTAATGAACAATGTATTTCCAGAAATATTTCTTTTTTTTTCTATTCTGTTGTGTTTATTAACATCTGTGAGGCTATTACAATTGCTTGGTGTTTCAGTTTCATGTGTAAGAGAAAACATTTAGGAAGATAATCTATTGATAAAAGGCTACTGGGATAAATACCATGGCTTTTGTGGGTTTGAGTGTACTTTGTAATTTATGAAGTGTAGGCCCCTTTGATGTACTTTCTTTGTGGAGCATCATGTAGTGGTGGCTGGTGGGCTGGAAACAGAGGAAGCCCAAATCTCACCTTTAAATCTATCATTAATCTCCACCTGTTCCCATTAATCCACCTTGATTAACAATAAGGAGGGTTGGGCTTCCTCTGTTACCAGCTCACCAGCCGCCATGTTTTAGTGAATGTAGCTAATCATGCTTATGGAAAATGAAGATCAATAAGGTGAAAAGTTCTGACACTGCCCTTGTCACATGACGTGGGTGTTTTAACCACACTTCAGAGCAGTGTTTCGAAACGTCAAAAGCTCAGCACAACATCGAAACATCAGTATCAAGCGTCTCATCCCTAGTTCTCAAACTCAAAGATCAAATATCATCAACACACCAATATATATTTTTTCAAATATGTACTACTGAAATGACCATTTAATTTCTACTCAGAGGTGTGCAGCTCTACATTTTTGATGAGAAATCATATCAATTTGGAAGGCGTTGCAGCATGATCAGTTCAAAATGACTGAGACCAGTGTATATTCTTACAATTTAGCCAGCTTGTTTATTGTAGACAGATAGGTCTATACAGATGAATTAGCCTATCCAAGCTAAGACACTTCTCATGTCTTGTTTTTTTCCTTCTTCTTGTCTGGCTGAAAACAAAAACTTGTTTAATTTTAATTTAGGCTAAATGCTTGTCGATACTGTGGTGATTTCACTGTGTGAGTTTTCTGTTAATGTTCTTCATATATTCACTCCAAATGGCTAACTCCCCACCACCATTTTGATCTTACGTGTTTGTATCATGGGCAGCGCAGTGGGTAGCATGGTCACCTCACAGCAAGAGGGTTCTGGGTTTGATTCCTGGCCATGCAGCCAGGGTCCTTTCTGAGTGGAGTTTGCATGTTCTCCCCGTGTCCGCGTGGGTTTCCTCCCAAAGTCCAAAGTCATGCAGGTTAGGTGAATTTGAGACACTAAATTGCCCCTAAGTATGAATGTGTGTGTGTCTGCCCTGTGATGGACTCGCAACCTGTCCAGGGTGTTTCCCACCTCTTGTCCAATGAGTGCTGGGATAGGCTCCAGCACCCCCTGCAACCCTAATTAGGATAAGTGAGTGAGTGATTGTATTGCACCCAGGATTATGGGATTGTTCAGAAAATCACTTGCTGAAATGTATTCCATGCCTATACCTTTCAGCAGTGGTTGTTTTAAAGTGAACTTTGCACCAGGCTCATGTGTTTCCTCCTGAGAATGACCACCACCTGCTATTTCTGTTTGAAGGGGCCAGTAATAGGGCCTAATAATGACAGCTAGATGGCAACATTCCTCTTCTAAAAGATATTTATATTAATCATTGAGCACTGGTATCATTCCATACCAACTCACCTAGGCCCTCCAGCTCATGTCATAGATTTTCTTGAAAAAAAAATTCATGTGAAAATTTCTTTTAAATTCATGGGACCTTGCAAAATCGTATAGCTCTACTACAAATACTTTTTTAGTTATGAATTTTTGAAGTTTGGCCCTCGGAGTTAAATCTCATGAAAAAAAGCTGTAACTTGCACATTTCCTGAACCCAATAAAAAATAGGATCAATAGGTATCACACAGAGATAGACAACCTTGAAGTCAACACACTACAGATATCTACCTATGAAATAAAGCCACCAAATGTAATATTACAGCCAGTGAAAAGTACAAAAAATTAGCTATTTTCAAAAAATTATTAAATGATGGAGTAATATAACATCTTTACTCTTTTTATATATCTGGAATGAATATTAACACTTTCCCATAAAAAAAAAAGTTTCAAGGAAATTAGAATAATCCTTCTTGGGAAAATATACAGTCAGAATATCTTAAAAAGTGGGTTTTCAGCTCTGAGGCTATATTTAGCAAGATATGTGTCACTCAGTTTTTTACACCGCAGCAAATAGGGCCAAACTTCAAAAATTCATACCTAAAAAAGTATTTGGATTGGAGCGATAAGATTTTGCAAGGTCCCATGACTTTTAAAAGAAATTTTCACATGAATTTTTTCAAGAAAATCTATGACATGAGCTGGAGGGCATAGGTGAGTTGGTATGGAATGACCCATTCCAGTATTGAATGATTCATTTAGACTTTCCCAAGCATAAGTTTCGTCAGACGTACTCAAGTTAAACAATTCCAGCATGTGACACTTGTAGGAACCAGTTTAGCTAAGGGGTGTTTAACATACTGACCTGATGGCCGTTATATGAAATATCTCCATCTGAAGAATGGTACCAGGCTGAGTCACAGTTAATGGACCCTGGTCCAGGTCTGAGCCTAAAGAGGGTTCTAATCTGGACCATGAAACACTTCTTATAATATGTTTAAATAGTTGTTGCTCAGCAGAGCTGCAAGGATCCCCAAGTGCTGTGTCTTATCCATGTTTCTTTTTTAAATCATCTCAGGCAAGTCAGCCAATCAAAGCAATTTTTTACAATTTTTGAAAGAGCGGGGTAAAGACAATTATAGTTATGGAGATCGAAGACAAAGTAAGCAATGACAGACCGGCTTGTTTCTGTCTGATATATGTTCAAAGTCCAAACGTCTTGTTAAGTTTTAATGTGAAGCATCACTACAAAACATGAGTGATAATTTGAGGAAATCCACATCGCGGCCAAGTCAACTTTACAGGAGACCACAAAAACCGCGGGGAATCAATACTTCATCAAAATGAGATAGTGGTGGATTCAAATTCCTGAGTGCTTATCAATCATTCGCCCTCTTTTTGAAACTGAAAGTGATTTGTAAATATGAAAATATATAAATAAATAAATATCGAGGCAAGTTGGTCTGACAGGGCGGAGAAGACGTCATCAGTTTCCTACTATGTGTAACAAGCTCATCTCCTCCCCCGCCGACTTCAGCCATTCAGCCATCAGCGACGCCGGTTTTCTAATCACCGGTCTACTCACTCATCGCCTGCACCTGTCTTCACTTTCATGCACGCAGTCACTAGCCTTTACTTAAACCCCTCTGTCTTCATAGATCACCGCGAAATCTACACTTGCCCATGTGTTTACTGAGCGCTTATACTTACTCGGTCTGTCAGTTAGCTTTACCTTGTTCGATTACTCCTTTGCTTATTTCTGTACATAGTTTTGCTTTGCTACTTTCTTGTGTTTGTTGCCTAGTAAGTTTGTTAATAAATCCTCTACTCTGCACTTGCGTCCTGCCCATTGGTGATTCGTGACACTATGTTGCATTATTAAACCGAGCGCTCGCATATCGTATGCTTCCGTCTTTTGATACTGGCATACAGATAACCCTCTCACATTCGCTGTGATGTCAACTTGCAATACAAAGCAATTTTGATAAAAACGTAATTTAAATAATGCTGGATTTATGACTGAAACCAGAAGAAATGTCCCCCTTCTGCGGTGGGAGTTTTGATCGCTTTTCTTCTTCTGTGATGTAGTAACGCAATGCTGAGTTTAGCCAATCACTGTGGCTGAAACAGCTGCCAACTCCATGTAGTCCTCCCAGGTAGTCCCCCAACTATTCAAATGCAAATAAATACCCACACCACTCACTTTATTCAATGAAAAGATGTGCTATGTGAAAAAAAAAACAAATCCCGCTGTCAGCTGCAACAGCAAGAGGGAATGAAATATTATCAGAGGATGAAGAATCACAGCTATAAATGTGTAACAAATATTTTGTTTACAATGCTATTTTGAAATATAGTTAATCAGTTTTCCATGCGATTCATTTCTTTTACCCTTCTCTGCTGAGTGTTGTCACTGACATTAACTGATGCCACACTATTGGATGACATCAGCTATGACTATTAAGCCCAGCCTTGACTGGCAGAGTAGGTGAGCATGCACTGAATGACTCAATTCCGAGGGAAACGGTCAGTTTAGGACATGGAGGCAAACTAATTATTATTGTAATTACTGAAGTAATTATCATTTCTTGTTATTTTAATCATATTGTGTTGATTGTTTGTGCAATAATATTTCTAAAAGGTTTACTGAGGATACCTTTCACTAAAAACAAATAAAGTGTGAGGGGATTGACATTGATGATATTCATAAGAATCAACTGTACTGAATATGTTTAGTGCCTTTGCTAGAGTTTCATTGTCTTTGCTGCTCTTAAATTGGTAGAAGTGAAGTTGATGTGAATGCATTATTGTAAGCCTTGTTCTGGGACACAAGCTGGATTTTTTGACATGCTTGTTTTCTGAGGAGATGGCAATCCACCCAAACTAGAAAAAAAAGTTTCATGCAGAGAGCGAAGCCTCAGTTGAGCGACCGCTGGATCCAATCCCCTGAACCTTGAACTGTGTTATGTGGTATGAGTGTGTTGTCCACACACAGTACAGCATGCGCGCGTGCGCGCACACACGCTGTCCATTGATAGCCAATACTGAAATTCATACATTTGTGTTTGAACTCTGTGATCTAATCTGCTAGATTATATTTCTTACCGTAATTATTTTCATTATTTATCCGTTTCATTTGCTTATTTATTTTATAACCAAAATTCTCAATAAAATTATTTTGCCAATTAAATAACCCTTTCTTTTCAAACACTGGTATCTGCCCTATTTCTCTCATCGGGCCTAGACATTACCCTAGTGGGAGGTTACACACCCATTCAGAGTCCACCATTCATAGTCTTAGCTATTTATGAATCAGCAGATATAGCTGATAATGCCCAGCTTTTGGTTTAGGTAAAGATTTTGCTACACAGAGAAAAAGAAATTTTGTGGGGGCTTGTTAGGTACAACAGCACTTGTAAAACATACAAGAGGTGAGGACGTACACCGGGCCATAAAGGAGACAGAGAGGGGCAGACCGATCTGAAATCAGTGGTCTGAATCAGCTCAGATGGAACTCTGGCCATATTAGGAAAAGTTGTCTGGATGAATGGGAAAAACCTTGATCTCATATCTTGCCACTGTATCATCCGGCGATCTCTCCTGTGCTGCAGTCTGTTAGAGGAGTATGTTGCAGTCATGGATACAACAACAAAACCCATCAAATTCCCAGGGTACCCTTATCCCAACAGCATTGCCTGTGAAGAGAATTCATGACAGAGGCTCATGTGGATGCAAATGACTGCTGCACAACTGCCGGCTACACTAGCAGCTAGAAGATCATACAAGCACTAGACACAGGTCCCAGAAGTAGTACACATTAGATATTACGATAGTTTGGCGTTTTGTTGGGCAGGAAATTTGAGTGACTGGACCTCTTGGCATTTTAATTGAATGTCCCTACTCTGCGTTAACTTACACAGACAATGGCATGTATACTAACATTAAATCAAAACTATTTACATGTGGTGCTTATTTGGTGCTTGCTTTTAGTCGAAAACTTGTACCCTCCTATCACAATGAACAATCCAAGGCATTGTTCAGTGTGTTCAACTGATTTGTTTTTGGAACAAATCATCAGTTTCAGTTGGAGTAACTGGTAAGTTTATTTAAACACAAAGATAAAGATGTAAAAAGATAAAAATTCAACACACAATACAAATATTTGGTGACAATCATTTAATTTTATTAATGTTTTACTTGTTACTTTCAAAGCCAGTGTGCTTATATGTTTACACAGTTTTAATAAGACTACATTTGGTGGATATGAAACATTCATAGCTTTGAAATGAATACACAAAATAGATGAGTAGCATGATAAAAACAAGGAAAGTTAATATTGGCTCCACAAAAGATAATGATACACCTAGTTTAATGTTTCGTTAGTAAGAGTCAAACCCACATATCTCTACAGAATTACATAAAATATTTCAAATCACTGAAAACCCATTAAAGGCTTAAATCTTTGCATTTTTCATCTGAATCAATGATCTATTAATTTCAAGGCTTTCTGCATTGTTACATATACATATGTTACATATGGAAAACTAAAATACAATTTAAAAAAAATCTTTATCATCTTAAACATTCTCATAAGCTTCTCCCCAACATATCTAATAGAACTACAGTTTTTTTTTCACACAACAAACATTCTCATGGACACTTTTTTTCAAGCTTCATAATCAAGTTTTACACACAGACATAAAAATTCTTGTCAGAAAACTGAACCAAACTTGTCAAATTTGTCTGGATGTTTTTTTATGATTTGTTTTAGACAAATGAAACCTTTGGAAAGGTTCTGCAACAAATCAGCATTACATCACTCTTATCAATAGTAGTCTTGCAGACTGGTCTTGTATACACTTCAATCAAGGAGTTACTTCTGTTTTTTCACCATTGCAAAGGAAATAGCAATGAAGCACTGATTACTGAATGCTGAATGACTCCTTCAGGCTTTTTTTTGCCTGTTCTGTTGTGATCCTTTTCCAGGCAGTAGGAATGTCTGCAGGACAAGCATTGTATTCTTTGGCAAATTGCTGGTTGAATTGTGCCATCACATACTTCCAGTAGTCTGAAGCTTCAATGCTGGGGTCTGCAGGAATATGCCAATCGGGAAAGATCTCTCTGTATTTCTTATAAGGATGATACTTGTACTCTGTCTCATAACACCTGAATTGTGTCTCACTGAACACAGCTGAGGAACAGATGTCAGTCACTAACACCTCAGATCGTTCAAATCTGTAACGGCCAAGACCCTTTGGTCTGTGAATTGAAGCACAGTGATCTGTATGGGCCTCACCTCCTGCCTCACATGGTGCTTTGCAAAATGGACACTGTTTCCCACAGCCAAACACTCTCTTGAAGAGCTCATCCTGTGGTTTGATTTTAAGTTTTTTCAGCTTCTCCTGTATGTCCCCGTTCAAAAACTTTGCTTTCAAGGACTGCTCCATTTCCTGTACTGACACTTTGAGCCAATGGGAAAATTGTTCCAAATTTGACTTGTTAAAAATAACAATGGTTTCCAGGGCATCCTTGGGAATGACAAGCTTCTCTCTAAGCTCCAGGCAAATATGATGGATGAATTCCTTTATGTTGCTCTGTTCATCTGTTTTTCTTTGTGCTTCTGTAATGGCTTCAATAATTTCTTTAATAACTGATTTCAGATAACGTTCCTCTAGCTCAAAAATTTTCTGCCTTGTTGAAAAATTCTCCAAAATTTTACCTAATATCCACTCTTTGACGAAGTGCTCATAGGAGCAAATGTACCTCACATAGCTCTCAAACTTGCTCTCAGTGAGCAATTCAGTCAAAATCGAGTATTGGAAAAAGGCACGAGTGCTAAACTGAAATGCATTCTTCCCCCGCAACATTTCTTCAACAATGTCTGGGCCCAGAGAGCTTGAAATGAAAGCCTCTACTGCAGGGCTAAGGCAGAGGTTTGCAAATTCTGCCGCCTTCCTCTGACACTGGTCACGTTCATTAAACAAATCCTTGAAATCATCACAATACTTGTCTTTGAACTGGTCAAGGCATCTGCGTGGGTCATTTTCTTCTATGAAACACTCGTGCATTTTCTGGAACTCTCTAGAAGCATGCCCACAAATGTGTAGCTTAAGATCAATCTCGAATACATTAGTAAATCTAAGACTGATGCTGTTGGTTAACCTTTCGTCAATCAGGTGTAGAATCTCTTGAATATAGCCATCATTAAAATCTGATTTAACCCCAACCTTCTCAGAAATAAACTGAAGACATTCTTCTATGAGACTGTCTGCCATCTCCTGTAAGTTTCTTGTATGTTCATCTACGTAAATGTGGCGCACACATTTCTTAAAAAAATTGCTGGGGGTAACCACAAAGGGTTTGGTTCCAAATTGATCCAGGTTCACTCCACTGAGTTTTTCATTCACTAAGCTCCCTCTCTGTTTCAAATTTGATCGTAGTTGACTGAAGACAGTGCCCACAATGTTCCTTTTCTCCAATCCAGAAAAGGAGAGCTCATTTACAGTTTCCTGCCACATTTCTTCAAATATTTTCTCAAGCTCCTGGTCAGATTTTTTGGACTTGTGCTTGTGGAATTTTTCAAGGAGTTTCAACACTTTCTTCTCCATTGTATCAGTGTGGGTTTTCTTTATTGTGTCCAACTTATTCATTCCCCTCCTGATTTCAATTGCTATGTGCAGTTTACTAATGACAGAGCTCTCCATATCTCTTCTTAGACATTTGGCACTGTTTGCAAAGTCTTCCTTGTACTTCTCTACAAGATATACATGTCCCTCCTTTTGCTCAAAGTATTTGACTAAATTTTTCAGAATGATCTTTTCCCCCTTGTCAAGCTCTGTGATGGCTTCATTTTTCAGTTTGAACTGAAACTCTTGCATGTCTGACATGCCAAATTCCATCATAATCATCTGAAAGTTGGACACTCTGGTTTCAGCACTTGTTAACCATGTATACATGTGCTTTTTGAATGCCCATTCCCATTTATTGAATTCCATGCACAACCTCATGTATGCATCTGCCACAATGCTGTTTCTAAAACTGAAAATGAAATTCTCAAATTTCACTGCATTCCATAAACTTCCTGTCCATTCCATAAATTCCAGTATGTTGCTTCCTGATATGTTATGCTTGCATTTTCCAAAAACTTCTACCACGCTTTTCTTGAATTCAAAGACAGCCTCACTGTAGCCAGCATTGACTGGTGCCATTGGAGGATTTCCATGCCAGAGTCCAGGAATGTACCAGTTACCAGTTTCTGGGTCATATTCCATCACATCAGTGAATTTCCGATTCTCTTCCTTGTTCTCCATCTTAGCTGCTGCCTGTGTCATCTCATTCAGCTGCTCCAACAGTATTTTGCGATCTCTCATGTTCTTGTCATGTGCAGAGACATCTGCCACATTCTGATGCACAAACTGACATTTGGGTTTCTTGCCCACTTCCTTCATCCTGAGAAAGGCATGAACCACAATCTGCAGAATGTCTTTCATTTCTGTGGAGTTCTCCATAGCAATGTTTATAATTGTCACATCACTCAATCCAACTACAAGTGTGGCCAACTCATTGTCATGCTCATAGCTGTCATCAAGTTGAGCCAGCTCTGGTGACTTCAGTCCTTCTGTGTCAATGATAACTATAAAGTCACAGTGTAGAACTTGTTTTAGATCATCTTTAACTTTAATAAGGAGCATGAAAGCTCCTCTAGTGCATCTGCCACTACTAACTGCAAACTGCACCCCAAACATTGTGTTTAAGAGAGTGGACTTTCCTGTGCTCTGGACTCCTAAGACTGTCGCCACCAAGATCTTATTGTGAGGCTGCACCAAAGCGTTCAGCTGGTACAGAACATCCCTAACCCACCTAAGAGGTATATTAGATGCATCTCCATCCACGAGTTCAAGTGGAAAACCATCTAGCAACAGTTCAGCACAGAGTGTAGGTAAGTGCATCATTTGCTGTCGTGACTGGACATTTTCTTGAAGAGAAACAGCTGATTCATATAGCTGGCCCATTTCACGTAAGAAATGTTCTGTTCCCAAAGAACTGTTTGAGATCTGTCTGTCCAGTTGGGCAATTACTTCCTTGTTTTCCGAAGAATCCTGACATTTCTCTTTATAAAGTTCTCGCAGGCCAGAGAGGTTTTTGCGGGAGAGATTGTCCAGATTCATCCTCATCCATTTTAAGAAATAGGATCTCTCCAAGCCTGGACTTGATAGTGCACTAATGAAACATGTCATTGCCTCTGACATTTCACAGTTAATCTGCTCTTGCCTAAGTTTCCTCTTCTGTGTTTGAAGATCACTTTTGTAAGTCTCGATATTCTGCTCCCCTGCTTTCCGTAATCGGCATTCTTCTTTCTCTACTTTAGACAGCTCTCTCCATATCTTTCCCTGTAAGGGCAGCTGAAGTTCTTTAAATTCCCCTGTGTCCTTTATCACTGATGTGATTGCATCTGCATTTGTTTTGGCATTCTGACATTCTTTGCCATACTCATCAACATGGATTCCAAGCTCAAAAGCCACTGTGGCCATATCTTCCAGTCGCATCTTCAATGGACTATTCTTAACTACATCACTCACAGTGGAACGCAGATTTTTTACAAAATCAGCATCGTTCTGTTTAGTCCTCAGGATTACATTGCATTTTTTTAGATTCATCTCAGAAACAGTTTTTTTCAACATCTCCATGTTGAATGCTTTGTCCTGTGTGTTACCCACTAAAAACAGTTGTGCTTTAACATGCTGATTGGTCAGAAGCCTGTAATTTGTGTCCAAATTGTCAAAAAACACAAAAACAGCTGCAGAGGTCTGGCACAGGAAAGAATATTGAGCCTCAAATGTACTGATATCACCTCTTAAATTAGCCACAGCCACAGGTTCTGGAAAGATGTCAATGTTTTTGTTGCCACATGGAAGATACCAGCTGATTTCCACCAAGCCATTTGATATCCTTCGTGGGCTGTCACCACAATCCATATCATGGTGAACAAAGGTGTCATGGTATTGCTGAGGGTTGCTAAGCAACTTATTCAAGATTTGTGACTTGGAAAGGCTGCATTCACCAAGTCTTACAAAAGATACCAGTGGCAGTTTAGAGACAACAATTCTTTCCTCCACAAATCCTCTAGGATCCTCTAGTGAATGGGGTCTAAACTTTTTCACAATATCTCTCATTGCCCAAAGCATGAAAGTGCTCTGTTGTGTGTCACAATTTGGCAGAAGCAATGGCACAGAAAACTGGCACATAGACATTTTCAAGGCAATTTCCTGTTGAAGAAAACTGTCCGAGCACAGAAAAAGAGCAGTTACAATGTCTAAAGGATTTACCACCTGGGTTGTGTCATGGTGGACTACCAGACTTTCGATGTCCCAAACAGATGAATCTGCTGTCTCATCAACTGATGAGACACATTTCACACTCCTAGCAGTAACATTCACCATCATCAGCCTCTTCAGGAAACACCATGGTAGATCTGATACTGACTGAGCTGGTTCATCTGTGATGGACTTCTCATCAATCTGCAGTACAGTGCTCAGAGAGAGTTTGTCAGTGTAGTGTTGCTGTAACCCTAGATCATTTAGGAAACAGCTGAGGTGGGTTTCTGTTGTAAAGAAAAATCAGTTTTAGTTATTATTAGTTGTGTATATGGTATAAAAAACATTAACGTGCCAGTAAATAAAGTCTGAGTCCAGGATTCGCGTTAACAAAAATGTAAAAAAGTTTTATGTCTCATCAAGCAGCTCAGTGCAAAAGCTCAACATAGAATTAAGTTTGAGAAGGAATCTTCTTCATATTCGCATAAACCAAATATGTGTCTAATTTCTACTTGACGGATATGATACAATCGTATAATATCATTAAAAAGTATGCAGTTAGGAGGATGTATGTGAATCGTTATAAATATATTATTTACATTGTGAAATGGATGGATTTTGTATATGAGCAGTTTTTAATTCAGCAATGTTTTTCACAACATCTTCAAAAAACAACCCTTTCATTGTGACAAAACTTTCATCCTCAAATCAGTCATATAAATATATTTTCAGTGAAAATGCACTTACTTGTCAGAGCAAATGTCACAGCTTCCTTACTTTTACTCCCATTTTTGTGCACAGTGGCAATGTGAAAGGAATATAGAGTCCCAGGTCTTAAGTTGTGGAAGGTAATGGTACAGAGCTCTGTTGTTTTGTCCTGAATATTCTGTCTATCACAATTACAGGTTAAATGGTATTCCTTTACGGCAGTGGCTGGTTCATCCCAAGTAAGAGTAACCGAGGTACTTCTGATGTCCTCAGTTCTGATCTTTTCTGGTGGGTTAGGTTCTACAAGGAAAACAAAATGATGAGTAATTATAAAGATACAACACTGTGTACTGGATTTTTTTCCTTCCCAGTAGAAACGTGAGGTAAGTACTTGTACACGCCGCTACTGTGACGTCTTTGCTCCGGTCTCCAGTCTGACTGACTGAGGCAATGCTGAAGGTGTACTCTGTCCCTGGATTCAAGTTTTCCAACTCTGCTATGTTGGAGTCTGAAATAGTCAGGGTTCCGGTTGAGTAAGTCAATTCAAAAGTGTCTATATTGTCAGGAGGGTCCCAAATGAGAGTCACAGAGTTGGCAGAGATTGACTGTACTGTAATTTCACCTGGTGCAGGAACCACTGCAGGGGGAAAAAGAAAAAAAAGAAGGTATGAAAACTGTGTCCTACCAGAAGATGGCTCCTAAAGCTTGAACTACACTTTGGATGATATTTAATTTTCTTTCTCCTTTCACTACCAATGCCATTTTAAACACCAATTTTCATACCCCTAGTACAACCTAAGCATGTTGAAGACATATCCACAGCTTTCCAGGCTGTTTTATTTTTACATTCTCCCCTGTATTTTTCATCCTATTCCCAGCCTTTTTCTTCCATCATCTTCATTTGCTGTATCCAATGACTTCATGTCATCCTAACGCCTCACTGAACTGGACTTACAAACCTTAGCTTCCATTTCCTGAATTCTAACCAATACACCATTCTGATCATTCAAACATCATTCAAACTTGAATCAAACATGAGATTCACTTCCCTATTTCAGAGCGTATAGGCCATTAGCTATGGAACATCTCAGAAGTTTTGCATATTTATTAAACGATTACATTTTTTCAGCTTTCACTTAAATGTGATTAGGCTGTACAATGAAGTGATGTAAAATTTCTAACTCTAACAGGCAATGTCTGATTTTCAATGGCTGTGAACGAACATGACCATTACTTGGTTAGAAATAAACACGTCAGCAGACTTTTATTTGGTGAACCCAGTTTTTAACACCTTTAAATTACAGGACCTGATACATTCACAAAAAGATCTAAACAAGAGAAAGTTTTATCATGTGTTAGTGATCCTCCCCTGAGTTCACTGTAAACTATTTGCTCATTAAATGTGTTTTAGCAGTTTAACTCCATTAGGAATTCAGTTCAGTTCAGCTTGGTTCAATTCAATTCCATTCAATTCAATTTATGAGTACACAGCAGTTCACACACCACTGGAGCAACTCTGTGCCTCGCTTTATTGGCAAGCAGCCATTATTCTATCAAGCTCAGGAATCAGTCCCACAACTCCAGGCTAACTGGTCTGTTTACCTTAGTACTAAACTACTACCACCTTAGGAGTATGCTCAGGTTAACTGTCTTTCTAAAAGACTAGTTGTTGCCAGAAACACAGCATTTATCGTAATCTGATATTCATTAAGATGGACTGGCGACCTGTCCAGGGTGCTTCCCCGCCTTTCGCCCTATGAGCGCTGGGATAAGCTCCAGCACCCCCCGCGACCCTAATCAGGATAAGCGGCTTAGATAGGGAGTGAGTGAGTGAGTGATATTCATTAAAGTCTAACTGGCTGTTCCCAGCCCCTAAATGTGACCCCTGATTAAGGCACTGACTGATAGTGCAGACATGCATTCTCTCCCTGGGATTCTTGGTTTTAAGCCCAACTGTGCCCTACCTGCAGACTGTCAATAATCAATAATTTTGATGAGTGACTGGCTTTGCATCATGGATTGACAATCAGTGGTTGTAAAAGTCTGTAAAAAGATTGTAAAAGTCAGTCCCCTGTTTACAGCCAGGTCAACTTCCTATGCTGCCATTACTGTAACCATCACTAGAGAGGCTGCCTCATGGATCTTATATATCAGACACCTTTGCGTCATTCTAGACAACACAGGACAACAGGGACATTCAGAAACTCTGCAAAAAGGCCTCTTTCTCACCAGCAGTTTCCACAACCATGTTCAAGTCTACTGTCTGTCACATGTGTCTCCACAAATCTGGGAGACAGTGACACCCATGCTAAGCATCTGTGCTGGAGCTGGTCTGCAGAGCCATAATGACACTGCTGTTTTGGATCACTCTGCAGAACCAGAGGACACTCATTCTACATCAGCACATGCCAATGTACAACAAATGTGCTCTGGGTCCAGCTCAGCAGAATGCTAATGTGAAACGAATGTACTCCAAATCCACCAACAATATGCTCAATTTGTAAGATGTTTTGTAGTATGTAAAATTCAATGTATGTAAATGTGCTGCATATTGAACCATATTAAACAGTCTTAGTGTGAGTATGAGCAGACCACAATTTGGTTGTATCTGCAAATAAGGCCTCTTTTACTCTTAACATTTGAAGCAGACATCCGTACGCAAACGGATCACTATTGCGCCGTTAAACTTTAATCAGTTGTTTGTTCATGCCTGGAATTAAAACTTGCACAACATTTGTGCCTGTTGTCCACGTGAGTGGGATTAAACATTATGTGAAATGGACAAGCAGGTAAGGGCGCTTGGGCGGCGAAGCACAGAGGACAGCAGCTCACCCCCGGGTCTCTGCCTCTGGCTTGGCCGGAAGTCCAAACAGCACAACTGGCAGCGTTCGGGGGTGGGAACTCAGCGAGGGATTGTCTCCCTCACAACTTCAGTTAGTCAGTCACGGCTATGTTAGTGTTGAGCAATCATCTCCCTTTCACTCCCATTGGTGGGGGTTAGATTAGTAGTGAGTAGAGACCTATGGCAACAGTATTTATGGTGGATTCTGGGACAGATGACAGCACATGTATTGGGGGAGACATGGGAAAGTCCCTCCCTTTAATGCGAATTGCAGAAGCCTAAACCAGTCGTGTTTATGGTGGAGTCTGGGGCAGAGCTGGGCTGTTGTGAGACTGAAAGAAAAAGAGTTTATGCCACTAAGGCTTGGGCCGAATTATTAAAGGTGGGGCTGCACCAGTTCTGTCCTGTGCTTGCATTTGATCATTAAAGCACACTCAGGCTGGTATTGGCCCTCTGTACAAAAACACACCAGATCACATCAGTTTTACAGATCTGACCCAGATGCTGTGCTACATTTGGGATGGATCTGGTGCAGTAGCCATTTGTTATGTGGGTAATAAAACATTTGTGTAAATTACATGATAAATTATATGTGAAAAATCATATAGCGAATTGTGTTTCAGTACCTCCTTCAACGGCAATATCCTCCTTTTCATTTAATTGGTCAGAGCTTGTGCACACGCCTTCATCATCACAAACGTCATTATAAGCATCTTCATACACCTTGAACCCAAAAATGTGAGTTTTGAACATGTGAGAGAGTTATGCATTTTTAAAAGTATTAAATGCTGAAGTTCTGCTTACATTATGACACCTTTTCTTCATTAAAAATAATGTTCAACAACATGATACTCACTTGTGCACTTACCAGAAAATGTATTTAAAGAAAGTTCCACTTACCTCATCATCCGAGGAATTGTCCATATTGTCACGGTTAGGGCCTTGGTTCACTACAATTGACTGATTCTTGCTAGCTGAGGAACTGAGGAAAAGTGTTACCAATAAACCTGAAAGATGAATCCAAAACTTAAATCCTACTACTGTGCAAATAAGATGTTAAAATTAATTGCAAATAAAGCAGAAGTTTCTGTCTTATTCTACTCCTATCTTTAACACTGTCCCATTGGCGGGGTGCTGGGTGCCTATGCCAGGGCTGTCACAGTCCAGTCCCGCTCTCCTAGATCCTAGTCCTTGTTTTCCTTGTGTCCTGGATGTCTTGTCTGCCTGTTTCTGTATGTTCCAGTCCATGTCTTACCCTGTTCCCTGCCCGGTCTCTGTTCACCTGCTGCCCATTTCATTAACAAGCTACTGCATTTAAGCCCTGTCTGTTTCCACTCCTGTTGCCAAATTATCTAGCCTTCTTTCCTGTTTCATGTGTTTGATCGCCTGTTTTTGGAAGAAAGATTTTGCCTTTTGCCTTTTGCCTAGGATCATTGCCTGTTTCTGTAAGAAGAGTTTTTGCTTTTTGCCTTAGGATCATTGCCTGTTTTTGTAAGAAGAGTTTTTGCCTTTTTCCATTGGACCATTGCCTGTTTTGTCCTCTGCCTGTCTTTGCCCTTCTGAGACCACTGTCTTTTGGGTTTCTGGAAATCACTGTAATTATTAAAACTCCAACTAAAAACTTACTCTGTGCTCAGTCTGCTTTTGGGTCCTCAACTAACCAGGCCTCACCGGCCCTGACAAGGGCTCATTGGGCAAAAGGCAGGGACACACAGACAAACGCATACACACCTAAGGGCAACTTTAGTATCTCCAATTCGCCTGAAATACATGTCTACGGCGCTAACCACTGCACCACTGTGCCGCCCACCTCCCTCATTTATCACAGGGAAATTTAGCTGAGTGAGTGGCACACCCTTGTGGGCGTCCAAGTTCACCACACCTTGATATCATTAGAGCCATACATAAAATTTTCATTTCCTGTAACAACCAATTACATTGGAACTTTTACAAAGTATTGTATATCGCATGCGCTGACTTCGCAAAGTAGCTGTCATAAGGGTAATTTCACCAAACCATTCAGCAGGTTCGATTATCTGAGACATATGAAATTAATAATATTAGAGTATATATTATGGGTAGTCTTGCCATCCTCAACAAAGGCAGTTTGTAAATGTGAACTGAACCAAAAAAAAATTGTGTTTGTTGCGTTAATACATACACGGTGTGTCCTGAAACTATCGCACTAGGCCTAGATAAAAAATCGTCATAGCCACCTGAACCTAATTTAAAGATTTTATGCTAAACATAATGTGGTTTTAATGACATTACAATCAAATAATCACACGAAATATGAAACTGTGCCACATAATAGTCAACACAGTTTTGATAAATAGTTAAGGCCACTTACAGATTTCATCCACATGAGAAGCTTCATCATCTTATCTGATTCTAGTTTTGCGCATGCTGTTCCGTTATAAAGCGCCTGTGTGTGGACAGTACCACTGTAAAATACTAAGATGGATGATATATCATTTAATCACTTCAACGAAGAATGCTACGATATTTGTTCGAACTTTACACTCTGGAATTATTTTATTCAAGGATCGACATTGAAAACTACACGTAAGACTTTAAAGTGTGAAGTCAATATTTTCGTGTCCTGATGGTTTGATCCTTGGAAAGCCAAGTTTCGTTTCATGCTCAAGGGAAACTAACGCATTTCCACGAAACTATCTTGTTTGTTTCCGAAAGAACTGCCGCAAGCTTGAGTTTACCCAAATCACTGCCATTCTCATGCTGAATCTGACGTCATATAGTTTGAATGAGATTCTGTACCATTTCTAGGTTTTGTATTTGACAAATCGAAAGAGCCTACATGCGTTTTTACGGGATGTCACACGCGACACGAAAAAAGTTCACTTTTTAAGTGTCAGTTTTACACTATATAGGTTAAGAGTCAACATGGATGCCAACATTTAAGACAAATGACATAGTTTTTATATATTTGTTAGTATCTGAATTTTGTTGAATGTGTTTCAAACAAGTTAAAGCAAAATGCAACATTTCATTAAAAAAAACTTTCTTCGACGTTTCGACATAAGAAATAAACGTTTTTGTCAGAATGCCTGTCCTAGAGTTAAGTAAATTCAAAAGGCTATGCAGAAGGATGTGGTATGTTTGGACTTTTTTATTTGTGGATGTTTTTTTGCAGCGTTTGATTTTATGATAGACTTGATGACACTGACATACACTAAACTGTTAATTCTGTCTCTCGTCGATGCCGCCAAACCATTTGGCTTTTAAAGTGTAGGCGAAAATCTGATCTGTTCTGTGTCTGAGGATCGACTATGATTCAGTTTTTAGTGTTGGCAAACAACTCGATTATTCAATGCAATTTTGCTTTTTCGCACTAGATGGAAGTATATGTCAGGAAGTTGTGACACCGGCAAGAGCCCAAGACAAACATCAAGGTTATTTTTGCTGATGTGCGATTCTCCTCTCATAAACGTACCAAGCGTGTGCCTCGTTTTCTCTTTATTCTTTTATAGCGTTTGTTTGGGTCATGTGGTGTGCTAAGACACGTATTCTCAGAAGGACGGTAAGAGCCAGCATTTGAGACAAAATAGATGGCCCATTATAATTTGTCTCGTGTGTTGGCTCTTGTCCGTGGTCACTACGCAACAGGCTACTCATTCTCACAGTCAGTTCCGGCAAGAGTAACACTGCTTTATACACCTTTGCAACAGCACAGTCGTTCACCATACACTTTGAACAGTTTTATTCATTTTTTTTTTAAAGATGTTTTCAAATATTGAAATCAGAGTACAGTATTCAAATAGTGCTCTTCTAATATTGTTAAGATGAAAGATTCAAAATTACATATCTCCTTGTCCATACAACAGTCCATTGGTTAAGAACCTAGCCAATGAAAAGACTCCATGGTCCTGCTTATTTGCATAATGGAGCTTTTCACCCTTATCATTTTCATACTCTTTCTGAGCACAAAGGAAGACAGTTAGATTAACCACTGTGCTACTAATTATTCTCTAAAACGCTGACCACTTTTTTTGCAATATTTTTGCAATAATAATTATTTCTGCAATAATTACAATCACTATCATCTGTGTCTTGTTCCGTTTTTTAGCTGCCTGGCTCTGATGCATCTACTTAAAGTTTATGTCTCAGCTCTTCTCCTGCTGACAGGCATTTGTGTGAGTGTTGCTACAGTGTCAGACAGTTTCAAGGAATGCAGCCAGTTTTTCTACATGCGAACGGCGCCCGCGGGCATCCGGGGGGGCAACCTGAAGAGGATTTGCCAGCGCTACGGCGACAAGCCACGTTATGCCACACTGTACGATGGCAGCCGTCGCCTGGCACTCTACTCTGCTTACACTTTTAAAAAGTCGGATGGGCAGAGGAGAATGGACACCCCATGGATGTTCGAACCACAGGTATAGACTAGATTGTATTTGATTGTATACTTAACAGGTCGCTAGGACAGTACAGAGAGGTGAATTTATTGTTTTTCATTGACTTGTCAATGAAATGATTATTTTCTCTGCTCAAACTTCTCTGCTCAAGCAAATACATGTTTTGCACAGAAAGTAGAAAATACAGTCAACAGCAGACTATGTGTGACAAATATACTCTATAAAACTACATGCATTAAATTATTAAGTCTGTTTGTTTTTTTTACACAAAGCAAAAGCATTACAGCAATTAAAAATCCCACAGTTGGCCTTTCAGGAGGAGAGCGGAAACATGAGAGCCCTGCCCCCTAGCGATGACACTGACCCCCTGATCGAGGAGAGCCAGGCCCTGCTGGCGGACTACGTGGATGCCGTGGAGTACGAACGCAGCCCACTGAACCCAGATCAGCACCAGGCTGACAGCCAGGACAAAGCGGCCACCTATACCCTCACCAACGTAGTGCCGCAGATCACCGACTTCCTGGAGGGCTCGTGGGCCGCCTACCTAGAGTCCGTGCGTCGCCGTTTAAACAACTTCTGCCGGGGCGCCGCCTATGTGGTCACCGGGGTGACTGTTTCAGGGACAGCAATTCGGAGAGGGAACGAGGACCGAATAGCTATCCCCAAATACCTGTGGTCAGCCTATTGCTGCCCCAGGTACGACCGTAACTCTCCGTACGAGGTGCGTTACATGTTCCCCAGCTATGCGGCCTATGGCCTGAATGAGCTGGTGGGACACAATGTTGTGGAGGTGCCTCTGAAAACACTGGAGAAACTCCTGAGAAATCAAATAGACATAGACAAAAATGTAGGCATATTCCACAAGGACTGCGTCTCAGAAAACATCATCAAGAAAAAGAAGAAGAGGAGAAAGAAATAACCTCTGTATTTGTGTGTGTGTGTGTGTGCTTGTGTGTGTGTGTGTGTGTGTGTGTGTGTGCGTGCACGTGTGTATGTGTGTGTGTGTGTGTGTGTGCTTCCTTTGAAATGATGATGCCTAGAGAACATAAAAAAGCAGTTGAACCAAAGAGACATTAAGGTTTTTTTTTTTAATTTTTTAAAAGTGTTTTAAAACAAATATGTCAAAGGGTTACTACACAGTATTCACCACAAAGTTTTTTTGTTTCAGTGAGTAGCATCCATTATTGATGTTTAAGACCAGTTTTGAACTATGCCTGTTCTTGCACTTCTCACAGTGAATAAAGACTTTGTCACTTTGTAAAACTTTGTCTCTCTTAGTTGGTCATTTACATCTTTATCTTCCCAAGCAGCACACTACACTTCTGTGCTTCTCAGTCCAGCCTTTCACTGTATGTGAATTTCAATTAATGGAGATATCATTCATGAATAGATATAATATATTCACATGAAATTTGCAATCAACTGTTTGGAAGAATAACTGAATAACATGGGTAGTATGAAACATATTTATTTGTTCAAACACACTCTGCTTTTACCCTGTGACGAGATTAAGTTTCCAGTAATCGTGATTTTAACTGAAAAAAAACTTTTGGACAACCTATAAACTGTGTATAAGCTCTGTATAACTGTGTAAGTGGGGACAAACCCCACAGCACGATAATGACATAATTCGCCTTCTAGACTCCTCCTCCACGTGCGTTCTCTCCCTCCCCTCTCTCCCTCTCTCTTTCTCTCTCTCTCTCTCTCTCTCTCTCTCTCTCTCTATCTCTAGAGCAGGGCAGTACTTGAGAATGAGAACGCATGAGATGTTAGCCATGTCCTTCTCCTCGATCCTGCTGACCCTCTCCTTCTTTTTTGTCTCCATACACTCCAGCATTGATCCCTCCTTCAGGAGCTGCGCCCACTTCTTCTACAGGCAGATGGCTCCGAGAGGAGCGAGGGCACAGGGTCTTCGTCCAGTCTGCCAACTTTACCGTGGTCAGCCGATGTACGCCACCCTGTACGACCAAACTCGCCGTATGCCTTTTTATTCTGCATACATCTTCAGAGGCTCTGATGGCATGAAGATGAATATGTTTCCTTGGATGTATGAACCGCAGGTGGGCTGTGTTTACGGGTTTCTCAAAGGCTTAACGCACTTTAACTTAGCTCCATGCTGAATACAGTGACACATTCTGGAATTTTTACAATTTATCATCGAAAATGTTAAAAATAGAAATTGGAGGTAGCTGCACTTTTCTGCTGTGGCAGAAACATCTGAACTATGAAGGATGAAAGATGAAAGACGCAGGCAGAGGTGCTGGGGGCAATAAAATTAAATGACCTTCTGTTCACCTGCTGATATTCTCACCAATCATTATTTATAATATCTCTACTTTGTATTTTTATAGCCCTTGGAAAAACAGCTTTTCCATTAAAATTTTCCGTCTCCATTTCTTTCTCTCTCTCTCTCTATCTCTATCTATCTATCTACTTCACGGTGTCTCATTTCTTCTCCAAGCTCTTCAGAGCATCTGAGACGGGTAATATGCAGCCCTTCCCTCCTGCAGGAGCTGATCAGCGATTGGAGGAGAGTCAGGCCGTGCTAGCTGACTATACAAACGCTGTGGCTTATGAGCGCGGCCAGCTCAACCCCGACCAGCACCAGTCTAGCCCAGCGGCCAAGGCAGCCACTTACACCCTGACCAACGTAGTGCCAATGGCCAAGGACTTCCTCCAAAATCACTGGGATCCTTACCTGGACACCATTCGCCAGCGCCTCAATATCTACTGTCGCAGCACGGCGTACGTAATCTCTGGCATAACCACCACTGGACGTACCCTTCTCAGGCCAAACGCCCGCGGACTGACTGTCCCAAAACACGTCTGGTTGGCTTATTGCTGCCCAGACTTTGACCCTGGTATGCCTTACAGTTTACGTTATAAATTTCCCTCATATGCTGCCTATGGGCTCAATGAAGTTTACGATAATTTCGTCAGTGAGGTTTCGTCTAAGAGTCTGGAAGCCCTGGTCAAGACAGAAATGCCTGTAGATCAAAACTTTCAGCTGTTTGATGGCAACTGTGTTGGAGAATCATAACATAAAAATTACACGGACACGAGGAAAGGAATTAGTCGATGTCGTTTTAATATCTTTGGTGCAAAACTCCACTCTTGAATTCTTACCTCTTTTAATAAAGTCTCAATTAAAAAATGTGTCCACAAAATATTTTATTTTCAAACTGTGACTGTTTTATTTTCATACTCTGAATGTAAAAAAATGAGCCTGTCTTAGCTACTGTGAAGTTATTCATTACTAGAAATTCTTTGAATTTTGAACACAGAATAAAGTTTTCAAATGTTCTCTAAAATGGAAGTCTCATTTACAGATGTGTCTTTTTTTTGTATTACAGTAATCGTGAAGGATTATTAACAATAATTATTCATTTATTTCATAAGTCTGTCACTGAAGCGCACGTGAATGGCAGATAATTTCTTGTCATACCTAGCAATATGTATTACTCATTTAACCGTGTTGTCTGTTTCTGCAACACTTCCAACGTTGGAAGTCAGCAGTAGGTTATAACTGACGTCTCAGTAGGCAACATTCCAAGCAGATAGTGACATCACACACAACCCTATGCTACTTGTCTCACTCATAATGCAGCAATGGTACATGGACCATCTGAGACCAAAGGTGCGTGGCCAGTTTTGCATGCTTGCTTTAGATTAAGGGCCAGTGAAACTCTCATTTGAACGTGTCTCATTTCACCTAACCTGCATACTAAGTAAGAGCAAATAGATAGGAGCAGTGAGGCGTATCCACACACACACACACTCTCACTCACGCACACTCACATACAGAGAGACGCTGGAACAGACAGATCTGCCCGTGTCTGACATCTGCATTTTAACTAAGAAATATTTCAGCTTAGTTTCACAGTGTCTGTTTCTTGTTCTTGTTTCTTTTGCTTTCTCTGCCATGGCTTGGACTCAGCTAGAACGTTTGGTTTTAACTGCGGTTATGTTGATCTTGGTTACGGAGACACCGGTATGGGCTACGGTGGAACCCGCGCTTTCTCCCGAGTGCCGGCAGTTTCTGCACAAGGGCACATTGCCGATCGGCCTAGAGGACCGCTCCCTGGCGATCATCTGCCAACGCTACAATAGCAAGCCTCGTTATGTAACCCTGTATGACACCACCAGTCACGTTCCCGTTTACTCGGCTTACACCTTCAAGCGTTCGGACGGAGAGAAGAGGGTTGACGTCCCCTGGATGTATGAGCCACAGGTGAGTGACATCTGCACTTCATTACTCTCTTGACAAGGTTGCTCTCAATGCTACTGTACGTGCAGTATTGAAATGATAGTAATATGGATTAAGGATGTGGAAATTGCACACATTTTAGACTTCCATGTTATCATTCCATATTTCGAAGGTGCCATTGTATGAGGTGCATAGTCATATCTCTTCATCAGTGATCCTTGATCTAATGCATGAGCTTTGTACATCTTACCATGACACCATTATACTGTAAAGAACTGTTCAATGTAAGAACTGTCCTAATTACTAATCAATTTTTGATTGACTGTATATCTAATTAGTTATGTATTTCTTCGTGCAAAAATCATATGCATTTAACATTTCTTTTGAATATTTTTACTCTTTTAAGTTTTAAGGTAAGTCAGCGTTTCTCAGTTTGCTGTTATTTCCGTCTCTTGTTTTATTTTTGTTAAGAGCAGCTGTCCACCACATCGGACACTGGGGAAATGCAGCAGTTTCCACGTGGCTACATGCACCAGAACTTCGAGGATGCTCAGGCGGTGCTGGAGGACTATTCCAACGCTGTGCTATACGAGCGCAGCCAGCTGAATCCAGACGAGCACCAAGACGAACCCGACGACAAAGCAGCCACCTACGCCCTGACCAACGTGGTGCCCCTGATCCGGGAATTCAGCACAGGCCCCTGGAAGAGCCAAGAGCACGTGATACGCCGTCGACTCAACAACTACTGCCGTGGCGCGGCGTACGTAGTGACCGGTATCACGACGTCGGGCAACATGATCCGCCGACATAACATCGACCGCGTGGCCGTTCCGACCTACGTGTGGTCTGCGTATTGCTGCATCAACTACGACCACAACGCTCCATACAGCGAGCGTTACAAGTTCCCTGCCTTTGCCCACTATGCTTTAAACGAGAAGGAAAACAACCAGATCATGGAGCTGTCAGTCAAAAAACTCGAGGAGTTCCTCAAGAAGTCGACCTTTGCCGATAAGAACTTTCAGATTTTTGTAGACGATTGCGTGCCCCCGGGGTCGGCTTTATCTTAGCTCTGATGACACTGTCCTGGTTTCTCATTCTTATTCTTGTAGAACTGCACCCCCCTCCCCCCTCGCCACTCTCTCTGTTTACAGTCCATTCCTTCCAGTTCAGTCATGAATAATTTATTTGTATTAATCTATAAGTGTAATTTATCTGGTGTTTTTAATATACAAGGAAAAGTAAATATGCATTTCAGGTTATGATGTTTCTGGTTCTCAGTTTTTGTTAAAATTCTGATGTGTGATATTTGTAATGAAGTGATCAATGTCCCCGACCTTCATCTTCTCTAATAAAGTTCAGTTGTGTCCTGTTATTCTTGCCTCTAGTCATCCTCTCCTAGTTTTGAGTTCATTGTCAATATTATTCAAATGGTTCATGGGGTTTAGTATTAGGTTATTCAAATGCAGTTTCTAACGCCTGCAATATTCTCCCAGCTACGGCCTCTGAACTTCATAGTCACACAGAGCTGGTGGTTTATTACCGCAATAATCGAACATGCTTGTGCCAATAGTACTCCTCTCCATTCATTATGAGGTACTCATTAGTAAGTGATCTTCTTTCAACTCCAAGAATCCTGTAGTTATTAAATTCATTTCAAGAGCCCTTAAATTGAATATTGCCCTATAATCAGTCTAAAATGTCAGTTATTGACGGTTGAAGTACACATAAAATTCAGAGTGTATTCGGTATCAAAGAAACAATTTCACAACCCATTAACTAACTAAATTATTTATGGCCGTGACCAAAATTTAGAGAATTTTTTTTTCATAATGAACCAAATACATTTATAAACGGTTCAATGTGAAAAAAATCATGAGATTCACAGGTGGCACCAGAGATGTTAGTGTCCAATCCAATTTGATTTTATTTATATATATCACGCTTTTCAAAAAGATGCTTAACAGGATACCAGTCATCAGTCATGCCCCCCCCCCCTCCAAAATTTCTCATACACATCTCTTTTCACAAGACGGGACATAGGTGGGAGTCTGCCTTTCCCTGACAAAAGCCAAAATCTTTGAGCATGACAGTGCTAATAACACAAGGTGTCATATCAGTCCATTAGATCAGAAAGGCTTTCAAATGCGTCTCTCCTGACTTTCAAAAGCCTGAGGATGTATAAAAGGCCTCTAAGAACTTTTACTGATAGGTTTGTGAAAGACTCCACATCCATCCACTCATGGGTAAAGCACTGGGCAATCAAACTAGCCACCTCATTTGCATATAGTTTGCACTATGCACTAACCTAACACGACGTATTCTTTCTCCGCCTGTGAAGTGAAGCAGAAAGATATAGAGAGAGCGAGAGAAGCAGGGACTTGAAGGTTTTAGTTTTAGTAAAGGGACTTATAGTGGAGACACACTTTGGAAAGAGTGTGACACCAAAAAGAACGTTTTGGCACAGGGAACGTTTAAGAAGATTGACTCATCATGAAGCACTCTCTTGAGCGCTTTGCTGTGTCTCTGGGTTTGTCTTGGCAGCTCGTGTATTTGGCCGTGGTGGTGGTGGTGGTGGAAGCCAGTGTTGTGGATGACTTCAACCACGTTGAACGCTGCAAAGACTACCTGTACATGGGCACCCCACCCCGAGGCTATCTCAGCAGAAGCCTGAAGAAAATCTGCCAGCGATACGAGGACAGGCCACACTTTGTGACTTTGTACGACCCCAAGAGGCATATCCCTATTTACTCCGCGTACACCTTCAAGAAATCCGACGGGGACAAGCGAGTAGATTTCCCCTGGATGTTTGAACCCCAGGTCAGTATGTATGGTAAAAAAAAAAAAAAGACTCTGTATTTCAGCTCTAACGTCTGGTAAAATCACATTTTTTTTTCTGCGGAGTAAGCGTTGAATAAATTCTTACACGTCGAGCTACTGAAAGGGAGAATTTGTTTATGCAAATCATTAGAGTGTATTTTATGACATGCATTAACGTTCGTCAAGGGGAAGCGTAATGTGTAGGAGATATGGTGCTTAATTAATGGACTAAAAGTTGCATCAACTTTTAGGCAGAGTGCACCATTCCATTTGAATTAATTATACACTCTGGACAATTTTTAATGCCATACATAACTCCCTTAGTATTTACTACATTTATCACAAAACAATGTACTCTTTAGACTTTGGGGTTTGAAACTGAATAACCTAAACAAACAAAAATGAAAAATAAAAGTGTTTTTACTGAAGATGCTTAGTCATTTTAATACTATTTCATTGTCTCTTCCATTTTTCTTTTTCAAAGTTGTACTCATCTTTTATTTTAAACTCCAGCCTTCTCTTTTCACACCTCTGAATCATCCCTTACGTCTCTCTCTCTCTCTCTCTCTCTCTCTCTCTCTCTCTCTCTCTGCCTCATTCTTTCCCTACACCCAGCTAGCATCTGAGAAAGGCGGCAGTAACATGGAACCCTTCCCCCAGTCATCTCTCATGCACAGGAACTTTGAGGACACACAGGCCGTGCTGGAGGATTACACTGACGTGGTCCAGTACGAGCGAGGCCTCCTGTGCCCCGACGAGCATCAGTCCGACCCCACAGACAAGGCCGCCACTTACACCCTGACCAACGTGGTGCCACAGATCCGCGAGTTCAGCATAGGGCCGTGGGCCGAACACAAGGAGCTGATCCGCAAGCGACTAAACAACTACTGCCGGGGCACGGCCTTCATGATCTCGGGGGTCACCACGGCGGGCAACATGATCCGGCGTGACAACACAGACCGCGTGGCTATTCCTGAGTACATGTGGACAGCCTACTGCTGCACCGACTTCGACCATAACGCACCCTACTCTGAGCGTTACAAGTTTCCCGTCTTCGGCGCCTACGCCTTGAATGACCGCGTCAGCAACCATGTGGTGGAGGTTCCCATAAAGAACCTTGAGAAGTTCCTCAAGGGTAGGATGGAAGTGGACAAGAACTTCCAGATTTTCTACAATGACTGTGTACCTGATGCTTGATGTTTACATAGCGAATTAATCCCACACCCCTATCCATATTATACTGTTCTTTCCACGTTCCATAAGGTGATAATGCTTACACTTGTGCCTGGATCTGGTTATATTCTCCTCGATTTAATTAGGGCTTGATTTAAGTGTAAAGAGCTGTCTGATAAAATACGTCTGTCTGAGAGCTGTCTCTGAAATATGTAGTTTTAGAAAAAGTTGCTTTCTCCACTAATCTCTGTTGGCAGGAAATTGATTATTCTATTATGTGGGTTTTTGCGTTTTGAGTGTGAAAGATGACTGTGAAAAATAAGATGTGAGAGTTTTTAAGATGAAACACATTTGTTAAAACACTTTGACTCAGTGAGACAGCTGTATCCCATTTAAAGTCTTGATCTCTCTCTCTCTTTGATCAGTGGCTGTATTTGCATATTTGGCTCCGGTGAACAGCACAATGTGGGATGCGTACCAAGCTGACAGAGTTTTGGCAGAAGTTCCATATTCTCATATGTGTGTACAAACACCAAAATAAAGATCGGGTTCCTCTACATATTTTTGCATGAGTCTAAATTAACTGTCTTTGAGGATCTACTCAGTAATTTATTCAGAAAGGGGTTTACACAGCATACAACTAATGATATAATTTGATGCAATGTCTGCAAGGGGATGTTAGATTTGTGAGAGAATACAACTTCTCAATGTCAATGTCAATTTTTTTATTTTTAATTTCTTGTGTGAGGAGTCACATGACCATGGGGTAAGTTGCTTTGCTCGAGAGTACAATGACAGAAATAGGCTTACTGGGCTGTTTCCTCTTATCATTACTTTACTGCCTCAAGACACTTCTGTGGGATCTCATATGCTACTGCATGTCCATATTACTTGTGAAGTCTTACTCTGTCAGTGCCTTTGAACCGACAAAGTGAGTAGGCCTACATATTACAAATTGCCTGAGCTGATTTGCAAGTTAAACAAAAGTGTCTCACTCTGTGTAGACATCAGCTACATATGAGTGTACAACAGACAGCGCAGAGTATACTACAGCCTTTAAGAACTATGGGAGACATTGCAACTCATTACTATTTTTCATTTCAACATACTGTGAATCATTTCCAGTCACCTATTTAATTTGAATATTTCTGTAGACATTAAGACTTTCTCTAAACTGGTCATCAGTGTCTTTATTACTTCTTGGCAGTTTGAGGCAGACAAAGATTGTAGAAGGAGCTTTGATCTAGACACCCAACTTGTTTCCATGACACCCAGCCGAGCCTCTGCACAGATGCTTTGTCAAGTGGAGAGCCATAGTAGTGAGGATCCATCACTAACAGGTAGCTTCCCTGTTTTCCAGTGCACACTCCCAGAATCCCTTTGGAAGAGTTATCCCTGTCCCCGCCCATCATGACAGGGGAACCATGGATGGTAAAATGTTGATGCAAGTCCTCGGCTGCTTTGGCAAGCTCTGAACCGCCACTCCGCACGTGAACAATTCGGCACGGAACGTCGTAAAAATGGTCAAGCACTATGGCGGCCTCAAAAGTTCCAATCCAGTCTTTAGAGCCGCAGAATAACGGGGGTTTGTCACCAATTGTAACCAAAGCTCGCTGGATTTCAGGGAGACTGGGTGGGGATCTGCAGCTACTCTTTGGAGGTGACCAATTATGACACAACCATGAAGAAATGGTCTGTACAGTCCGATAACCACAACCCCAACCTCTGTCGTCCTGTCCGTCACAGCCGTAGTGGTAGTAGAGGAAGTCTCCTTTGACAAGGGAGCATCTGGTACATTCTAAGACTGGTTTAGGTAGTCCTTCGTGGGCATTCCTCACTAAAGATTCTACCCATTTTTTGTTTAGAGATGTCATCTGTTCTCCGCCACCACCCCAATCGATTTCCTCACAGTTCTCAACACTGTCCATGTCAATGACTTGCTAGTTATGTCGTACTAAACCGAAACCAAGTTGGGGTGTCAGGATTTTTATGCTACGCATTTTGTGCTTTGTGTCTGTGAATAACCTTCGTCTCAAAATATACCAAAAATTCTGAAATAACGCCAGGTTAACCTAACGCGAGCGGACAGACGGAACAGTTGCATTTGTCCGTCAGTTTAAGTCCTCCCCAGAAAACACTGCAAGAAATAAATTACGTTCCTCTACGGACCGCAACCTCCTTCACATCTGACCAACAGTTGATAGTTCTTTAGAGTTTGAAATGTACTTTTCTCATGATTCTAGCACTGCGAAGCACACAATGTGCAAATCGTTGATTAAAGATTCATATAATCTTCCATTCTGTCACGGATTTAACCCACCCAAATCTAGTACGACAACGTATCTGACATGACAGTTGTAATCCCATTTCTATTGCTGATCCTCGTTTTCAGGCGCGTGGATCTTGATTTTCATTCCAATTTTTCAAATTTGAATTCTGACGGTTAGATACAGATTAAAGACGTTAAAAGAGAAATAAAAAGTAAGTCGAAAAGAGCAAGCGAAATTCTTATTCATTCTCAAGAGGCAGTCATTTCTAAAGAGAAAATTGACGGAGTTGTCGATGAATTACTGGAAAATGTTGGGGGGGGGGAAAACTGAGCAATTATGATGAAAAGGGAATTCTTCGGTCGAGGAATTCCTTTTTCACCTGACTGCTAGGTGAGAATCTCCAGGCGCCGTCACACTGTACACCTCTTCTTGACTTCCTAACATCCACTGAAATGGTCATACCTGTAGGATTACAGCAGTGTGGGAGTGAATCTAAGGTAATTATATCGAAATATGAGTGAATGGTGTCGTATTTTAAGTCTTAAATTTATGACTTGATGAGCGTCAGGAAACTGAAATCTTTTATTGACCCTAGTTCATTTTTAAGGTTAGATTGTCCAGTCAGACAGCTTGTTACTTGTCTTTCATTCACTAAACATGTCTTGAAATTGAATTAGTCATAATTTCCTAATAGTAATATTGTTGTCATTTTAGGTGAAAGCTGACTGGCTCGTCTTTTTCAATAAACTGGTGTTCTCATCGCGGCCTCTCTGCAGTCTTAGTGGAAGTTTAATAAGTTAGAAGTGCACCAGTTGTGGTGCCTATTGAATGCCGCCACAGAAGGTAATGATTTTCTCCTTCTTGCTTTTGCTCTCCAAGTGTGTGTTTACGTGTTTTCAGTGTTATTAATGTACTTGTCTCAGAGGGCTTCAAGCAAGTGGCGACCTGCTGAGCCCTACCTGGCTGCCAATGACCCCCACTATATGTGCTGTTGGATTGCTACACTTCTCCTTGCACATCATGAAGGGTGGCTGTTAGTTTTGTTCATGTTTTTGTTTTACAGTCAAAGAGGATTCAGTTCTTACACGGTTATTAATGCTGCCAAATCAATAAAGTTATTTACAGGATACAGACCAAAATTATGTCTCCGTTGCCTTTTCCATGATTTAAGTCCTGTGCTCATTTACAGAGGGTGAATCTGTGTGTGTGTGTGTGTGTGTGTGTATTTTATCCTCACCCTACAACACCTTTTACCTTTGAAACACATATTCTCTTGTAAAACATCTTGAAGTGCTGCATCTGTTTGAGTCACACTTTTCTCTTGAGTTCATTTTTACATTTTATACCCAAACAGAGTAACTTATCATAACCAGCTCTAAATTTAGCATATTCTGAATACTAGCCTTGCCAGACACTATTAAATTGGTTAAGAGGATGATTTTTTTTAACTGTTGCAGGAGCTCACCTTGTCAGTCCGCTGTTTTCCAGCAGGGGGAGCAAGTGCTTAAGGAAGCAAAGCTGGTTCCCATGCACCCTCCCGTTCGCATTTATGAGGACTGCTGCATGGCAACTGTTAAACTTGACCCGATGTCAAAGACCAGCTGTAAATTCATATCCACTCTTGGGTTAGTGTTAATCCTTATTATCTTTTGATTTAAATCATGAGGATGAAATGCTGATTTGAAGAACTGATTTGGAAAATGTGTGTTGATCATATGTGTAGCATTTATGTGGCATTGTTTGTATTGCAGGTGTTTGGTTGACAGCTTGAGGTCACACTTCATATCAGAGCTTGTTTATCAGGCTGCAAGATAATGTCCTCTGCTTCAGCTCTCAGGCTTTTCATCTGACTTATGATCCACAAGGCCAGGTTAGGAGCTGAACATTTGTGTAGTTCACTTAAATAATTATTCACAATTTATATGTCTATTAAAACAGGTTGCTAAATTTATTTTGGATGGATTTGGTCTCTCATGCCAAACTTGATAGATATTCATAAACTACCATCTGAGAGCCAATCCATACCATGTTCCTCCCAACCCCTTGAACAAAGCTTGCTTTTTCAGTGGATCCGCCTTAACTTTTGTGTCAACTCAGATGCCAGAAGAGACTCAAGTTCAGTTCTTGATCTGTTTCATAAACCTTAGATATCTGCATGCCAATTTAATGCAGGTGGCATGCAACAGAAGGTGACAAAGCTGTATGTCAGTGCTGTGACACAAGAGGTTGTTCCACGTTCTCCACGATGAGGGTTGTATAGCACGTCAAGATTTCTAATGGAAACCGGTGTGAATCAGAATGCTTGATTTTTACCATCAGCATAACATTTTCATGGTCCTTCAACCCTTGAGCCAATTCCTAAAAATGCTTCAAAATTCACGTAATACCTCGTCTTCTGACCTCTTTACATTTACAAAAGGAAGCAAACTTAGGGGTTGGTCCACTTACAGTCCTACCAGCAGAGACCAGTCATAATCAAATCTTTTGAGTAATGATATGCTTGCCACAGGGCTGTGAGGTACGTACTGATTTATTGAAGGATTCCTTACATCATACATGTTTCTGTGAGAGGCTTTTAATCAAGACATATTAGATCAGACTGTTTATTATTAAGTTTTCCTTATTTTGCTGCTTCTCAAGCAGTGTGACATTCAAATTCAGTCAGCTGAGCGAATTTAGGGATTGAGATAGGTAGCAACAAACTGAATGCTTGTTGCATATTTAAAGTCCACAAGAGGCCACTAGTGAGGCATAGATGGTAGATCATATTTTGTCTAATGGAGCGTGCTATGCCAAAACGTTTCTGGCCAAGGATTTTTCTTTTTTTTTAATTAAAAAGAATAGTACCAAGTTTAACTGAATCTTTGCAGAATCTTTACACATTTATAACATTATTGTTTAATGTGGAAACTGTAACTTGCATTGGTTTAAAAGCATCTGCTAAATGCCAAATTGGAAATTGGAAATTGGAAATGGACATTTCCTTGTTTTGTCCCTGAGTTGTTAATTGGGTTTATAGTTACATCTCAAAATATTTGTTATTAAGAGAAAATCATTTTACCATTCATTGTTGTGGCATCTTGGAATCACATCTATATGAGTGAAGAAATACAGAATATATAGCTACCCAAAATACATATTTTTTATGTTGACATAAACAGTAATTTGACTCAAATACATGTACTGTTAAAAGTTGGACAGATCATCAGCTTTAGAGTAAGAGTAACAGACAGCGGAAATGCATCTCAAATCCCCATGCTGACGGAGAGGCCACCGCTGGAGAGGATACCAAAACAGCTCTTAGATTAGATCCCATTGTCAGGGAAAAGAAAACAAGATGTATTAACATCAACAAATAGAATGGTAAACATTTAACATATTTGCCCTGTACTGACCTTTGCTGTGTGTGTGTGTGTGTGTGTGTCCTGAGAATAACTGCATTGATTATACCATTAAACCTCTAATATTACTTAGTGTTTAGAAGAAGTGACTATTAGAGTCTAATATGGAAAGTTCTGAGTGAAGTGCAGTGGTTAATGTAAAACCTGTTGGAGATTTCACCCGAAGTAAATGAGTACCAAGGAATATTCTGTGAAGTGTTTTCTAGAATATTCTCATTATTCCATAAGCTAGTGTTCACATTTCAGTGGCTCTGCACTACTATACAGAACTTATAAATTCCATTCCAATTTATTTGAATGATTTACTATGAACCAAAAAAGATATCCAATAATATCTCAAGGATTACTTTGCTTTAATTTATAATTTGCTTGCAAAGTGTTAAATTGCTGGTTACAGGATATTTTCTATTACGAATGATATTTTCAGCTGGGTGCTCAAGTCTGTTCTTGTAAAGATTGCAGCGATCATTTTTATCAGAAATGTTTGAAGTTGCAGATCTCTTCACTATAGTAGAAACTCTGGAAACCTCCTGTCATGTGAAGAAGAGCACATTCATAACATAAAATGTTATGAATGTGTGTATTACCACATGTTTCATCTTTGACCAGAACACTTATTTGGACAGTGTTTTGCTGGAACAGAAACCTTAAGCAAGATTTTTGGCATGCAGATATCTGAGCACATTGACGATGCTCCTGTGTCCTTGCAATTTAGATTTGTTGTTGGTTTGCATAAACTGGACTGTAGTCAATAAAAAGCTATGGATCTCAAGGAGGCCAAAATTTTCCTGAAACAAGGTCACAGACATAACAGGTAGATAACAATAACCCAGCAAAACACTTGTAAGCAGTACAAATAGACCGGAGGCATGACAATAGACCACAATAAACATGGGGCATGATAAGAGTTATGTGAATGTCTGACCAAAAAGATATGTTTTGACTTCAGATGGACTCATGCGGCAGATGTGGAGAGGGAGGGAATTCCAAAGCTCGGGGGCAGTGCACCTAAAAGTTAAGCCCTGCGCGAAACAGAATTTATGGGGTAGAATGGATGTATAGGTATGAATACAAACAGACACAAGCAGAGATTTAAGACGGTGTGGAGCTTGGTTGGTGAGTACATAGTAATGGTTGTCACAGTATCAATCAGTGCAGATTGAATATTGTGAGAGTCATTATGGCTTAGCACATGGGAAGATCCCTCTTGTAGTAATAGGATACCCAGGTAAAGATGACACTTCCAGGACAGAATGTAAAATTTAGGACAAAGTGAAGTGCTTGTGGCAATGCATGAAAGATCTGACATATGTAAGATTATGTAATTGACTAATCAATTGTCAGGGTCATCTTTTTCTTAACATTCATATTTGTATTATCTGTTAGCTGGCTGTTGAAATAGTTATGATGTGCACTAGTTACACTGTGTTCTTTAAAAATTGTATACTTTTGTAGTTTATGTGCACATACCAAATCTTGTGATTGTGAGGATTTCATTGGTTTGAGTCCTTCCAAGGAGGTTCTCTAGTTGTGTAGAAAATGCTTATAGTATGAGATTAATCTGTTCTGTGTTAGGAATATGTACCTGACTGAAAGTTTAGCGAAATTACAATTGGAAGTTGAAAGTAAAGCAAAGTTCATGTCATTGACATACTTTTGCTGTAGAAACATGTTATCAATATTTCACTGAGTAGAAGTCATGAGCAAAATTGCTGCTTTTTATTTATGTGTTCAGTTCTTTTTTTTAAAAAAAAAAAAAAGGCTCAAACTAAATGCAGAGAAGCAGTAGAATGAGAATCAGTCACACTATCAATAACAATAGTTGACCAAATTAACCTCTCATTCAGTAGTTCTTATCTGCCTGCCAAGAGCCGAAGATAGTGAATTTATTTATTTATTTTCCTGTTGCTGTAGTGCACTAAAGGTGAAAGCTAAATTTATCTCCATGACTGTGATTCCTGCCAGAGAGAAAGAAATTGGCATTCAGCATTTAAAGTGCTGTTTATATCAGCAGGTGAAGCTCTTTTCAGTCTATTGAGATCCTCATGCCTGCAAAAGAGTAGGGCAGTATTTATAGTGCAGAGAGGAGCTGGGGAGAGAGGGGGTGGTTTTCCTAAAACAATCAGGTCAGGCTACAAGTTTCCACTTTTGGTCTCTGGCCTCTTATCTGCTCAGAGCACAGACCTCACCTTGTAATCCAGCCTCATGACATTCTGAATGTATTAACAAAACAAGACCTAGGGGTGACACTAGGGCTGACAGCTGAGGATGTTATAGACTTTGTCAAAAATGAGAGAAAGATGTATAGATCACAACTACATGGAAGGGGGTCTAAAACTTATCTTATTTCATAATACATTATTGAACTTTGTTCTGTTTAATAAGTACCTTGTTTTGCCTTGGCATCCTATAGTTTAAGAAAGTAATTGTTCGGTCAGTCTGCTATTCCTGGTGTGCATCAATGGGTTTGGAGCTTCATTAGAGGCAACACATCTAAGTGTACATGAAAATTTGAAATTCACACCATACTGATGTATGGACTTACTCTAATGGTGTATATCTGACAAGATAGTGAGATGAACTGAGATGTTGACCATGAACTGACAATTGCGCGTCAATAATATATATAATATTATATTTGTATACAGACAATGAGTCTGACAAACTGTCTCTTTGACGTGTCTGCAGACTGATCTTAATAGCAGACTGATCTCTTTGATATTTCAATGAAATATGAGACGTTGCTTAAAGGTTTCAGTGTTGGGTACATAAAGGGCCTGTTTTGATGGAGACTTTTGAATGGCTGAGAGGTCGTATCGAATGCAAAGGAATAGCAGGTGACTGGATCACCATTTGTCCTGCAACAAGGACAACTGGCCTAAATCAACTCCATGATTACTCTTTCTGACCGCCTCTTGACTCGGAAACAATAACTTCCGACAGGTCACCGTCCCGGCTCCTGTTTCTCCGTCCCCTATTCTTTCATGTAAGTTTCCTGTCTTGTGTCGCGCCTATTTGGCTGTCTTCCTGTTAAGCCCTGAAGAGGATGCATAGCTATACACTGATTACTATGCTCTAGTGTATCCCCCGTCCCCCTCCCTCTCTCTCTCTCTCTTTCGCTCTCTCTCCCAGTTTTTCTTCTCTATCCCCCTTTCTCTCTCCCTCTCTCTCTCTCCCTCTCTCTCTCTCTCTCTCTCTCTCTCTCTCTCATGTGTACATCATTGACTCCTGACTGTCTTTGTTTATTAATAAAAAGGGGAGGGAGTGTCCTTGGGTTTCACTCCCACACATACTCACCACCCTCTTTTTTTTTTTTTTTGTTTGTTTTTTTTTTTTTAAATCATCCCTATTCCAATGACGAGGTCCGAGCCGTGGAGTCACTATGACGGGACGCCCGCACCCCCCCTTCCCCCAGCCAGTGCACATGTCTTGCAGCACGTACCTTGTCTCGTTCCCCCCCTTTTCAGTTTGGCTCAGGCATAAGCAAACAGAGGTTTGAGCAAACAGGACAATAAGCCATCCAGCAGGCCAAACTGAGAACCATGACAACCTAAAGAGTGCTGTGGCACCAGGCGACGCATAGCTTATCTTCCTGTCTGTTGTCCTGGACAAAAAAGAAAGAGCTGCAGTGCCTCTGGGATTGTCAAAATTAAGTTATACTTGGCTCCAAGATCACACTCCATCAGCTTCCACAAAGTGGACTTTTCCATGACGCCCCACCAGATGTAGGCATATGTATTCCTATGTCAGAAATACTGCATTCTCTAGAAGATTGTACCAGGTAGTGGGCAGGTAACACACCTTTTTCGATTTTTCAGTGGTAATCAGGTCCCTGGAAGTTGTTGCAGATATCAGTGGGTCCATGGTAATGCTGATGAATAGAATACATATTCAGGCGTTGGTCCCATTTTTCCAAAGATAGTTGTCTCATTTGCCTACTAAACAACCTCACAGCTATTTGCATTTACATTTAAGTAAAGAAAATATAAGTGTAAATAAAATATATAAATAAACTATATGAAATGTTAAAATATTCAAATATTAGATAACATTACCTTTTTACATGAAGATTTGAATGACTCAAGGTATCAAGAGGTACAGCCTTTAAATTTGCTCATGGACTTTTATGTGTACAGCTGTTTAAGCATATAGCTCTCTCTAAGAAACGTTAACATTTACATCGAATCTTTTATGCTCTAGTGAGCTCTGTCTTGGCTTACGTGAGGCCATTTGGTTTAGTGCTGGTGAGTTATAGCTGTTAGACAATGTCAACTGATGGCATGCGTGCTCACAGAACACTAGTTTGGCATGATGTAGTAGGTCCTCCAAAATGGAGAGACCCCTGCTCTCCCTCTTTAAGAATTTCCAAGATATGTCAAGAGGGTGTGAAACACTTGTCCCCATAGGGTTTTAGAGGTGGCTTAAGGACAAGTGCTTTCCGGGCCCCACTTAATTCCATGTGTGACGCAGAAGAGTGATGCAAAGTTGGGAAGAGATAAAGGACAATGTTGTACACGGGTTTGTTTTGGCTATACTTTACAGGCACGCATACAGCTGGGTGTTGAGCACAATTAAGCAATCTTCAGAGATGTTATTTTACTCCCTTGCAATCTTTTGAATGGGCATATGTTTTTTTTTCAGTGAAACATTTGGGATATAGATAAACTGACTTTTTGTCAAAGGGGGAATATTCAAGTGGGTAGAAACCACTCCAAGAATGCTTTAAACCTTCGAAGATTTGACATCTCTCTGACCTATCATGTTTTTCTTAGAATCATCACTCTGTCATCCTGAGTCATACACTCCATTGTACTGACAACATGTTCAGTGAGTGTCCCACCACGTAGGCGATGTAGACTGAGAGATTTGAGCCAAACAGACATCAGAAGATGTTGTGCCTGTCCTTATTGCTGTAGTTTAGCTGTCATCACAACCAAATGTTTATTTGTGTGTGTTATTCTGATCATAAAGGAGAAATGGAAAACAAAAAACAAACACTTCAAACTTTTAAAAACACGTAAATGTGTTCAAGTGTTTGAAAAAAGAAAACCTTGGACAATAGATTTCAAATGATTTCCCGCAGCTAAATGCTGATATAATTTAAGTGACGTCACAAGCTCTTTGAGCTAGAAATTTGTCATTGTCATCTTTGATTTTAATCTGGCTTTTTATACATGAATATTATCACGTATTATTTTTTAAACTGAAACAACTCTTAACCTGCTCTTCAAAAGAAACTGAGATCCAGTATATTCTTATCATAAAGGCTGAACACCAAGACTCTTTTCTCTTGCCTTTAAGCACTCACACTTTGCTTGCAGAACACTTATCAGTGGGCTCTGTGAGTTTCATTTAAAATCATGTGATTACATAAGCCTCTCACAGCATCTGAATATGCATGTGAGCTGTGGGCTCTGTATGGGTAGAGATGGTTTTGTTCCACAAACTGGGGAAGCTGTGACCTACCTGGCTCTCACTGCATGGACTGTGTGTCTTCTGCTGTAAGACTTCCAGTAATGTAAGACTGCCCTGATCCTATCAGAGTTGTTCAGGGGTGCTCATATTTCTGAGCCTCTTTCCAGAATAAGGGCAGCTCTGAGACACTGTGGATATATCCTTTCATTCGTCATTGGTCTAACATTTTAGATTTTGCAATTTCTTGAAAAAGAAATGAAAAAAGATTATTGCTGAGGTGCACGTTATGTGCAAAAACATTCGGGATTTTTATAAAATGAAACTTCCACGGAGATTCCACCACTCCCCCGATGCACGTGGCTTGGCAGTTGTTCCGCTACTAACACAGAGAGAGGCAGCCCCAAATTTTTAGGCCGACCCCGACACCCTGTCGGCATCCTACCTGTCAACATGTGTTGTAAACGAAGGCGAGGTAGGCTACATTCGTCTCATCAGAGCACCTGGAAAAGACCGTGGAGACCGCGGACAACGCTTTATTAACAAAAGGCTATCATATCATTATGCAGAAAGTTTGAATTGGAACCATGTGACTGACTAATAATCCGATGTGTTTGAACAACCGATTCCCTCTTGCGGATTTGAATCATCACTTGTTATAGATTTAAACACCTTTTTACATGTTTGTTTGTTTTTTTGTTGTAATCCATTTAAAAATCGTACGGATCAAAGCGGACAATAAAAGCGCTTCAGTCGCAATTAATGGGCAACAGACGGGGCAATGAGCAAACCGGCGAGGATCCTTTGAGGGACTATGCTGATTCCGAGATGGAGATATCTAGTGAGTAGACACCTTGGTTCTCTTTACCTGAGGTTTCACATGATTATGGTTTCGTCTCAAAGTATGCTTTCGCCAGAAGTTGCTTCTCCTCCCTCTTCTGTCATGGAGGAGCCTGTGCGTCCTGGGTTATCAGCTTTATCCCGTTATCACTTTGTTGGGGTGAAAGTAAATACGTCTATAGAGGACTGCCAGTAGGATGATGCAAAGTCTGATAGATCGCAACTCCGATGTAGTCCGTCCTTGGCTCTGGTATACGTAGGACGATGTAGCCAACTCCGACCTAAGTGTCGCTCAGTGGAGTAAAGAGACAGCGCATGGGTTGGGATATGTACTGAGTTCTTGAACATCGATGCTGTTTGTGCGACTAATTATCTTGTTATTGGCTCCGCAAGAATTTGATCTTTTTAAAGGATGGGTTTGAAAAATGCCTCGGTGCTTTGCGGATGTCTTACAGTTCAGGTAGTACTTTTGATATTGAATTGAAACTTGTCACTGGAGCTAATATAAGAATGAAACAACTGTACCATTGAATATTTCGTGCCATGTATGTGTTAATGCGTGCATGTCTATTCAATGATGTATTTTTGCTTGAGTTCAGTGCACGGTTGGTGTACACATAATTCCTACCTAAACCGCTTGCAACGTCAACTTTTAATTCTCTGGGTGACATTTTGTCAAAAGAAAATAGGTAAAATCTTTATGAGGATAGAAATATATGTTTTATCATCTTAAAATAGAATGTGAAAGGACTGACAAACAGTTGAGTGAGCGATTACAAATATGATTTTGAATAGAATTCCGTATGAAAACTTATGAGTTAAGTGAGGTGTGCCTGCGTGTGACGCATGAGAGCGCACATGCCTGCATCAATAGGGGGAAGGGGCGAACCGCTGTAGCATATGCCCGCTCGTTTAGGTCATTTGAGGGTGTCATATTTTATCCAAAGAAATCATAATCAGTGGAGATTTCGCTGTGATTGTTTAACAATTGTTTGAAGTCAAAAATCGTGCTATGTGTTATGCCAGTTACGCTTCATTAGTTTTCATTGAAGTTTTGGATTATTTAGTTGCAATTGCATGGAATTTTCATGCCTCACGGGCTCTTGGCAATGTTGTCATTTGGCCTGATTTTTGAAGGATTTTGTACTCTGTGAATCATATCAGATGGGTGCATTTGCACATCAAACACTGTTTATAAGAAAAAAAAGCTTATCTCATACCTCTGTTAGAGGCACAATATTGTCACATGGCTCCTTTACTTTTGTACCTTCAGCTGCTAAAGTTGCTGAAGTTCTGACAGTGTGCTGACACATCACATGAATGCCTCATAGAGTCCTCATAAAAACTTTCGTTTATCTCCTGTTAATAAAGAAAGCATGGTCATGATGAAAGGGCGCCATGAAGAGAATTATAACATTTCCAAATCATTGAAATATTTAAAGTAATTGTTTCAAAAAGGTCTGAAATGAATTCGTACATTAACAGTCCATCATTGTTAGCCGGAAGGAAATTGGGCAGATCAGGGGATTGCCGGTTTTCGAGTCATTCATCCTGCGCATGATTCTGCATCTTGAGTATGCATAAGTAAGGATGCTGACTCACTTTATAAACGAAAATGCTCAGTCATGCTTAAAAATGACACTGCGCCTGCAAATTCTGCACTGTCAGTGAGATAGTGACTCAGCAGACTTGGTGTCAGCTAGAATGCTGGCCAGAACTGTCATATATTTTCCGCTTAAGGTAAAATATGATGTGTTCACTTTAGGTTTCCCCTGCAGGAAATGATACCATTTCACAACTCCTGCAATGCTGAACAGGCACAAATAAGCAGCCCTGACTGAAAAAAGTGACGCTTTTCCAGTAGGAGGATATTTATGTATTACGTTGGTTCAGGTTTATTGAACAAGATGTAAATGATAGGTATTTTATCAGTTATACATGGAGAGATAAATTAGATGCTAAATCATTACAGGTGTACAATTCTTTTTCTTTCCTCATTCGTTTGAGCTTGGCAGCCTCAAAATAAAGGTGTTACCAAGTCCCTAAAACTGATTCTCCTTTGGCACTAAAGAGAGTAAAGAGAAACACTAGCTCGTTATTTTTAATATATCTGTCCATTTTTTACAGCGGCATTTGTTAATAAGCATTTACGTAAAACTGAAAAAAGATTCAAAATCAGGGGAGTGCCGAATATTTTCTGTGGAGTCTGAGGACTGGCTGAGAATGTAAAAAATCTTGAGAGATCTTGAGAAATGTTAGGCAGCAGAACTGCCACACTGAGAGACAAAAAACAGAACCAGAGTGTCAGCACTTTGTACTGCCGTGGTGCTGTCACCTTTACTCTGGCTTGGATCCTGCATTCAATTCATGGACGCACAGACCACGTGGGACGGGATATGGGTGGTGGGTTCTCCTGTCTGACAGTAAAAGTGCAATGGCTAGATGTTCCTGTTCTCATCTATCTCAGACTTACTTACCAGCAACAGGTCACAGTTAAATGTGTGATCATACAGTAAGCAAAACTGAAGTCTAGCTAACTCCCCAACTAGACACTCTCTATTTTACTTTCCTCTCTGTCTCTCTAGGGTTAAGTTGCACTTGTCCCATTTTGGATATCATGATACATCTTGGTTTTGAATTCAAGTTAAAAGTGGCTTGTCTTTTTTATTCATTGCTTGAAAATTTCAAATTGCTCACTTTTAAGCTCTGTGAAAAGTTAAGGCTTCAGGAGCTCCTGTATGTAATCTATATTATATCTATATTATGTTTTGTTGTTGTTGCTGTTGTTTTTCTTGTTCACATTTTAAAATCCCTTTGTAAACTGGCGTGGCAGCTTTTCACATTAGTTTTTTCATCATGAATAATTTTCTTCTCTTTTCAGTTGGGCATGAGTTACTGGGACATTGTCACGTAGTATAGCCTATAGCTGACCTCATTCACAGCCGGGTCTCTGGGACTGGTCATTTATGAGTGACTGAACAAGGGGGAGGTTTTCTCTCCACAGATAATCTCCATTTGTTCAGATGCAAGAGGCCGTTTCTCCGTAATAACTGCCTATTGTTCATCACGTTAGAAGACTGGGAAATTGATGTGATGAAATACACATCTCAGGCCATGTGTGGTTCCTGGAACAGACAAAAGGGAACAGCTAGGCTTGTGACCGTACTTTTTAAAACATCTATGTATAATAACCCTGATTTGAGGTTTCCTAAGGTTTTGAGAGACGTGGAGCCTCTCTTTGACCAGAATCAGCAATGTGCAAGTTTGCAGTGCTGAGATCACTTGAGGCAACTGCTCACAGCTCTCTGGTCCCCTGATTGTACCTGACTCACCAGTCACAGAGCAAAGTTGACCACTAGTTTCATCCACTTTTGTAAGATCGTCAGCCAATTAATAAAGTGACGGCGTTGGAGCAGTCTGGCATTCAAAGTTGCAGAGCGGTTATGTCATAGAGTTGGAACAAATCAGTGTCTCATTCAACAGATTGTGGAACTAGGTTTACGTATATAGACGAAATATGTACCGAGAGAACATTATGTGTAGAGCCATCCAGAGCATTATAGGCGATTATTAGAATCGTGCTGCGTCACAGCCCAGTGAAAGAAGACATTCAGAATGCTGCTGCAGAGGGAAAACAATGCCTAACGTTCATATGACCTGCAATATGGGAAAATCACTCTGTCCTGAATATGCCTTAGCGTTAGCACTACGCCAGCACATGACTGCTCTGCAGCATGATTACAAACGGAAAAGTGCAGGACAAATCTTTGGTGCAGCTTAGGGTTTGTTGCTACTGCAAATATGTGTTTTTATCAATGAATTCTTCTGTTTTGACACAAAGCTTTAGCTGTCACACCGTCTGACATGCATGACCACAATGATACCTGATTAGACACTGCAGACCAGACATACACAAACACTCTCTGTGTTATCTCTTTCTTATTGCCACAGAAATAAATCAACCTCGATTTGGCATGATTTTTTTTATTGGCACTCTGAGTGTGGCTGCACATGTGTGTATTTTGTAAACAAATCAGCATATTTGTAACCAGCCAAGATGTCACAGCTTGTTAAAAGATGGCAGTAATTTAAAATTTATATCCAGTGCAATCCCAGTGTATAGGCTACTACTCATCAATTATTATCAGTGTAATAATTGATTTGGAGTTTAATTTAATTATTAACTGGATGCTACTGTTGTCTTTCAAAAAGGTTTGATATCAAAGTTTTGTAAACAAAAAGGCTCACACTTTTGATCTCCTCAAATCAGCATGCAGAGGACGAGTATGTAACTGATCAGTGAATGTGAGAAATATTATTGTCAGGGAAATAGTTTACACGTTTTCAAAACTAGGACTTTTTTTATTATACGTAGCAAATGCCTTCCTCTAGTTCAAATGCAATGACCCGTCTTTGTCTAAAAATGTGTATAAAAGTGTGATTGTTTTGATTCAAGTTTGCTTGTGGGAAAATTTGCTCGACCTTTAACAGTTTGATCACGAGCATGATTGCGTCAAACAGACACAGAAAGGGCTTGAGGATGCTGAACATGCTGGAGTTTACACAGGTCACATGTGCATATGTGTATATCTATGTCTGTAACATGTATGTACACACAGTGTCTATCTATGTCATAAACTGGGAGAAATTTGTGAAGCAATGGCTTTGACAAAGAAGGATCTTAATGCTGAAGTTTGTCATTGAAGTTTGAGCAGTACAGAAATGGAGCAGAGTAAGGTGTACCTAAAGAGGGTGGGCGACCAGATCTGATACTGTAAGATTTTTAACAACAGAGGTATGGAAGATGAGTGATGTCGATATAAGAACAGAACATAAGATAATCAAGACAGCTGACCTGTCACCTCATTCATTTATTCAAACCTCCCAGGACTAATCTGTCCATCACCCTTACTGTCAGTTTAAATTAGAATTAGGACCGACTTTTGTTTGTTTTACCTCTATCTAGCAAATCATGAATTTTAACTACCTGTTACATAGCAATTTTGCCCAGCAACTGGTATAGGGGAAAAATGAGTGTAATGTATTCAAACTATGTTGGTTAGTTTAAACATGCTCTGTGTGCTGCCGTCTGGTTCAGACTGGTAAGCCCTGTGTGTGTGTGTGTGCTGTGTGTGCTGCAGGACTCTTTGCCTTGCTACTGATGGTGTTGGAGTGGACCAGACTTGGCCTGCCCTCCCCTCTGCGGCCCATCTGTGACCTACGTGTAATCGACCAATTCATCATGGAGGCACGGGATGCTGAGGCTGCTATGGTAAGACACATACACACACACACACACACTCTCTCACACACACACACACACACACATGCACACACAAACATACACACATATGTGCACAGGTTTCAGCTGTTACTTGTGTAGTCATTCTGATATTTACCCTGCATTTTGTCTTATTGTCTTAGAGGGCTTGTAAAGAGGGATGCAGACTTCCTGGACCATTCACCGTTCCCTTAACAAGAGTAAACTTTGATGTTTGGGAAAAGAAGGATGTGAGTAGACAACATGCAATGCTCCTTCCAGGCTTAATCTAAACCTTGGTCCCATGCATTTTGTGAAATTTGAATAGATGAGTTGAAATGGTTGTATGTTTGTGTGCATTTGTCATGCAGGTACAGGAACAAGCTCGAGAGGTCCAGACAGGCCTGTGGTTGCTAAAAGAGGCCATCAGCTCTTTGCAAGTTGTGGGTAATTCAGCAGCACAGTCCCACATAGACAGCAGCCTTAGAAACATCGCCAGCATTGGACAGGTGCTGCATAGTCTCAGCATCCAGGTGAGTCAGGACAAAGGAGATTCAGTTAGCTGGACCTTCAGTTCACTGAAAGCTAGACCAAATGGTCCAATACTACTGCCTTTATCAATATTTCCTCTTTCATCTATTGCAAAATGTTTTAGCCTAAGGTGAAACAGTTCAAGCTCAGGACATTAGCTGAACTGACCCACTTCTGGTTGTTACAGAAGCCTGAGTAAAGCTGGAAATACATTATGCCTCTGGAGTGAGAGAGAGATACAGAGCTCAGTCACCATGTGCTCATCTGTTAGATAGCCAGACATGTCATAAGAAGATTCTGTCACACACATACACACATGCACGTACGCACACTCTCACACAAACACACACACGGAATTCCTGGAAAGTCGGTTAGCCCAGTTCATGCACAGGCCACTGGAAAACAAACTAGCTTTGGAGTCAGGCAGGCCACAGGAGCTGTCTAGGGCAAACATCAAATAAACATGTCCTCTCTTCCTATCTGATAGCGTTGAATTCTCTCACTTTTTCACAAAAGCTTAGATAACATTTACCCAGAGATGTGCAATTTCCCAGTTGGCTTTGCTTCTAGCAGAATGAAAATATGAAGTATGAAATATGAAGTGCTGTCATATTAGAAATGAAGCATTTATTTTTCTTTTCTGTTGAATATGTGATGAGAACTGTAGGTGTTTGTTTAGAGTCACAAGTTTGTGTATTAGCCTAACAGATCCGCTCTGTCACAGGAATACATCCCTCCAGCAGGAGTCCTGGGGGAACAGGAAACATGGCGGGTATCCTCTGCTTCAGAGCTCTTCCAGGTCCATGTCAACTTCCTGCGTGGAAAAGTACGCCTCCTGCTCGCCAACGCGCCTGTCTGCCAGCAGGATGCAAGCTGATTGGAAGTATTGGAAAAAGGGCCAAAATGATAGGTGCTGCCTGTGACAGGGGGCCGGGACATAGCTCTATGGACACTGCTTTTCTTTCCAAGAAAGACTAGTGTGAAAAGACTGAAATGTAAAGGATGTCCCAGTCCCTGCGGGTTTCGAAAGAGAATGCAAGGGAATCACAGCACTTTGGACTTTCACATGTAGGAGAGAGGTAGTGGGGGAGCTAACCCTATTCTCCCTCTCTCTCTCTGTCTCTCTCTCTCTCTCTGTCTCTCTCTCTGGGAGCGATATCCCCTAAAATGCTAGAGCTCTCAATTTGGCCATTCCTGTGTACTTTTAGCATGTTCATGTGTCTGTTTGTGTGTGACAGTCTTTGGCCCACTTATGTCAACTCATGGAGAAGAACACAGTGTAAAGCTCTTTGGCCTGACATGCACTGCACCTGTCACCTTGGCAGACATCTATCAATTCACTCCATACCAAACAGAACTGAGCGCACTGACTGACCGTCACAGCTTTGTGAGAGAGTCTGACTCTGCAAATGATTATTTTTCCTCTAACTCTTTCAGTGATTTTTTTTTCAGAATCTCTAAATGTATTTTATATTGCTTTTGTAATTGTTCTTATTTATACAGATGTATATTTCCCATAGATGGAATCAGTGGACTGGTGTGAGGAGTCTGCCTGCTGCTTTTTCCTAATCTAAGCACGCGGCTCCTCCGAACAGTGACATAAATAAGTGACATGTTTTATCATATTTATCATTACTGATTATGCACTGCTGTTTTTATATTATTTTAAATGTGTTTGTGTATGTGCGCGTGTGTGTGTGTGTGTGTGTGTGTGTACGCATGTGTTTTTGGAACTCTGTGAGGGAACATTTTAGCATTTGTGTAAGTGAAAGATCATCTTAGCTGAGAGAGTGAGGAGTTTGTTGTTACGGGTTAGTTAGGGTGAAAGGAAAAGGGTGAACTTTGTCGTAAAGGGGAAAGGGCTTGATGAGCTTACGTGACAAATTTTGAAACTGTGTGTTAATTATCTGTGTCTACGTCTGTCTCACGTGGGAGAATAGAGGCCGCCACAGATAGCACAACTGCCAGGAAAAATATTGATTGGTTTGTGTGATGAACTTCCTGCTTGCTCGTTCACACACAGCGACAAACCCCCCCCCCCCCCCCCATCTTCAGCATGGGAAACTTTTGACTAGTTGACATTCTGGGCACTGAAATGGTTCTTTTTTCAGGGGCTTTTTATTTGTTTGTCTTGTTTGTGTCGCTGTTTTGTATGTTGTTTTGCAGAGATCTCTCTTTTTTTAATACGTGTCACCCATTCAGCAGGAGAATGTTAACGAAGGATGTTTGTAAATGTTTTTTCCTGTTGTTTGGTCCTTTTATCAATGTGTCATGTGGTATTTAAATGCAAAATATTATTCTCAGATAAAAAATGGACAAATTAAAACAGGAGGAGAGGAAGTTTGCCTGTTTGTTTGATAAGCTTCTTTTTTTGTCATACATTCCCACTGCACTGCTCCGTCTTCATTAGATGAAGGGACAGCGACTCTAAGGAAATCTGTGTATGGAGCCACATTAAGCTCAAGACATAACATGAGTAGATGTCAGACCTGAACAACCCATTTAAACCAAGATAATGCAAAGCATAACAGCAATTCACTATGATGCCACTGAAACAGTGTCATTAAGATTGTTTGGGCCCATGTCTTTTGTCCCACTGCAGAACTGAGTTTCAGCATCAGTCAAAATGACAGGTGAACAACTGAGTGGTACAAAGTAGTTTGGAGGAAACTAACATACAGATGGGGAGAGTGTATCTAGTTTGATAGTTCATTAACTTGTACGTGACATGACATCGAGTGTGAGTTTTACAAGTAACTGGTGTACACTGCCCCCCAGTGGACATTTACTGACACATCATCCCAAGTGACCACATATTTAATGATGAAATTATGCAAAGATACTCTCTGCTTTTCTCATTTTACATCAAAGAGAACTGGCACACAAAAGAGCTATATTATTCACAAATTTACAAAAAAGATGAACAATAAAATGCCAGAACAACTATAATTATTGAGTGTGTATCAAGCAGACAAGAAAGAAAGATAAAAAAAAATCACAGCCAGACACATAATCAACATGTCCAAATACAGCAAACATCTCATTGAATGATAACCATCAAACCATACAATGTCTTTCTCTCTATTACTGTCAATAAATAATACACAACACTATCATAACAGTGTCACCCTGCTTAATCTGTAAGAGGAAAAACTCATGTGTTAGACATGTGGAAACATACTCTAATTTATAATGACATAACTCACAATGACAGCTGCGTCAGGTTTGATTAATGCGAGCTTACAATAGTCAAGGCAGTGAATGAGAACCAGAGCACAAAGTACCCCTATTGTCCCTATGGTCAGCCTTACATGGGTTCATTATGACTCTGATCTGCTCTTCACTCTACAGTCTGCTCTCAGATGGATACAAAAGCAGACTACATCTTGACGCTGTAGTAACAGTGGCCCACATGTCTATTCAACATACCCACATTCATTCAGCACTGATCAAACACACTATAAAATAACTGTACACTGTACAAGAATGAATCGATTCCAGTACTTTAGAGATTCCTCTCTTTCCAAAATCGCAAGAAGAAAACGCAAAAGACAATGTGAATATGAGCGATGGAAGCAAACATGTTGCTGTTTCAGTTAAATACATTCAGATGTATTCATAAGAATTTTCACCACAGAATGAAGAATGTGAACTCATGTCAAAATTCTGGAATCAGGGCCTTTGTTAATGATGATCCAATCTGCCTTCACCAACAGTACTTTTCTCCAGCCTGCGAAAGCTCCCTTATCCCCCCCCCCCCCCCCTTCTATTTGGTTTCACCAATTTGCCCAAGTCCAGGAAGTCAAGGAAAGTAGCCAGTCAAACAGTAGCTCTTGTAACACATGACTGGAACAAAAAGCCTATGGGACAAGATGGACAGCTGTGAAAACCACCAGCGTTTTCTCCTGCCTTGCGTTTCAGTGATGGCAGCAACACAATCACTGGGGATTTGGGTAGAACACTTTGATGTGGATGGCAGAGTTGTTCCGGGTGCGCGTCAGTGGTTCTCCGGCCTCATCTGGGTCCTCTGGTTCCAGATCATCCACCAGCTCTACAGTGGAGGTGTTGGCAGCAAGTTGGAGAGCCCCTTGGCTGGCAGCCTGCAGCTGCAAGGCGATGTTGATGGCTCGGTTGATGGCCAGTCCCAAGCCATGGATGCAGATCTCTCTGTGTCCAGCAGTCCCGTCCAGCAGTTTTTGGCAACGCGCCAGCTGGGCCTTGAAGTCTGTCTTCATGTTCACGTAAACGTCGTTGCGTCGCTTGGGTAGCTTTCTGGGCAGGCGCTTGCGAAGAGTGTACTCCACAGGGTCCATCTCGACCACTGCCCCCTCAGGAGGGGCAAGTCCCATCGGGGTCTGGGGGACCGTCGCTGAGACTGGGCTGCGTGGCTCTGCCATTTAAGGGGCCGCACGATGGAAAGGGTTCACCCTATCTGGAAGAAGAATGTGCGTTGAGAATGTGTAGAAGCGCAAGAAAAGCAGCGAATTTAAAACCCGATTCAAGACAGAAATTCCCAGTTACATATGAACCCTACAGAATGCATATCGACATGGAATACTATGTTAGAATGTACAACATCCTACTGTCACCTATTGCAACGTAACGGTTTAACCGTAAATTAGGATGATTTGTGTTACAGCGCTAAATGCTGGTCAACCACTACCAAGGAACATCAGCCAACCTAATCGGAACCGTTATTCCTGCTTATAGCAGATATAATAGCTATCTACTAAACTGTCCTACAAAATAATTTTTAATGTCTATACAGTACCGTGACACTATAACGTCTCAGTTGAGATTTACAACTGTGTGTAATACACGGAGCGAAAACTCCGCTTGAGCTCGTGCGCTTGCATATGCGAAGACACCGGAAGAATACTAATTTTGTCCCTAGGCTGCACCGGAAACAAAAATATCAGCGTAATAAATGTTCCTCTCTGATTTCAAACAAGAATTGTTCATAACACAAGCGGAGCAGATTCTGCCACCTACCGATGCTCCAGCAGAGCCAAGTTAGGTTCTGAACAATTAAAAAAAGCAAGTCAATTAAGTGAAGGAGGAATGTCCAAAACTATTTATACGCTTTACTCACTTTCAAAACAAGTAATGAACATATGCCTTTGAACTCGTTGTTTATTCTTCGCCGTGCTTTTGACAGTTCAAGCTGATAAACTAAACAGTTGTTTTAACCGCTACATTCGTGCTGTTCAGTACTCTTAATAGTGCCTTTGAGCGTCCCAATTAGGCATTTGTCCTGAAGGAGCGCTGAATATTTCTATAGTAAAAGGTTAGGTTACAGATGTGTGAATTCAGCAACGGAAGTACATTTACAAAATATCCAAGGAAAGAAAAAATTTCAAAGTAAATGTCGATGCAGAGTAACGACATAGGTACATTTGAAATTAGCTGAAAAGTAAACGATACAACATGTGTTGGTACTATATAATGATCTCAGTCTTGCAAATAACGTAGAGAAACAATCGATTTGAAAATGCTTTCATATCAGATTATCACACCCAAACCATACTGAATTATATCATCAGAGTTTTCTCTGATGGAATTTATCGTGATTTAAATAAAAAAAAAAAATCTTCACAGAACACAAGAACAGTGTAAAATGAGATATACTGATAAACTCTTTATCCATCAGTGTAGTCTATAGTTACCACACTCTAAGTTATCCTTACATGTAAAATCTTTTGAAAAATTGTTACGATGTACCACCACATAATTTGTAAGAATTCTTTCTGCCATTCGACTCTGGTGTCGTTGTGATGCAATTCATGGTTCAAGTAGTGGGTTGCCGAATCCAATCCAAGTAGGATTAGTGAAGACATGCCAATTAAAGTATTTTGAAATTCTTTCCCTTATTTTTGGTTTCTTTTTTGAAACATAAAGTGGTTTGAAATCTCACCATGGAGAGGCACACTGATTTGACTTTTATTTTGGAAAATTGTTAGGCACAGAAAATGTTTGTCGTCGCTTACTTCACATACTTTCTGCAATCTACACTCCTCAACAGTCGCTAGAGAATCACATGGTATGGGTAGGACGGCCATTTTTCTGAAACACAAACAAGAGAGTAGCGAGCAGACTAGACATCAACACGCAGCGGCCGTTGGAGAGTGGAGCACAGTCAATTTACAAATTCAGCACGATTTCACGAGGATTAAAACGCGTTTCTTCAGCAGGAAAACGTCAACGCAAAGAAACTACAAACCCATGCATATGCATTCGTTTTGAAGATTGTAAACATAAAGTGCGACTGAAATAACAACACATTGGTAGCCCTTCAAATAAGGTAAGCTACTGTTCCTCTCCTTGAACGCTTTGGAATGGCTCTTGCAAATTATGCAAACTTGGAAAAGCAGTGCAGTGTCTGCAGTCTGTTGCACTGTATATTACCAGGGTATGGCATCTGAGAGTAGACGCGGGGTGTGGTCGAAAGTAACGACAGTTGTATTTCTAGGTTGGTGTGTTCTTTGATAACGTAGTTTTTGGCTTTAGCAATGGAAGGCCACGGTTAAGCAGCGGAGTTGAGTTGAAGGGGCGGCCTGTGATAAAGGAGGGGGGAGTGTGCACACACACACACACACACACACACACACACGCGGTCACTCCGCCCCCTTTCGCCATATCTCCAGTCACGGGTAGTTGGAGTGTAACTTGCCCGTCTCTGTTGACAGTGTAGGCCCACGAAGACAAATCTGGCGTCATTGAATTCGATGCATTTAATTTGGTTCATTTCTATAAACTGGACGGCTTTTAAACAGACGCTAAAACAAACATTGTGGCACTTCTTGTTTGACATTATAGGCACGAGTGCCCGTTCTTTGACATTTGTCCCAACACTGCCCCTTTGAACTAGTTGCTAATTTTGCCCAGTGTGCTCCATTTCTCCAGATTGTTCGCATTTCTGAACATGTGGAGTGTTTTAAATGCCTTGTAGTGCATTTGGACATAGTGTAGGTTGCTGAAGAATCGATGTAGCTGAAAGAACAGATGTCGGAAGTGTCTGTTAGTATCTGACGTACGGATTGTATGGAAATACCTGCATTGTAAATGAGTGGAATATGGGGGAAAAGTCATCTTTGTTGTATTTGGTGTGAGAAACTCCGCAAGTTGTTTCTCAAAGGTTTGTGTATTGCTTCTGCTTTTCTGTTTAGTTCCTGTTTTTGCTATTGAATATTGTTTAAAGATTTTTTTAAAAAAAGAAAAAGTCTCCTGCACCCATTTGCAAGATAGAAACAAGGGTAAGATTGAGTCTACAGTTTTACCCTGTTGTTTTTAATTAGAAGATGATTAATAATCTGTTATACCCTTAAATGTTTCATGCAAACAGTCCAATTCAGTGCTTGTATTCTTTTTGTGTGTGTGTGTATTCCTGTTCTTGTGTGATGCATGTAGTCAAAGAAGTGTCAAGACAGTATAAAGTTGCATTTGGCCGACTGGCTTGTTATTTGATTGAAATAAACCAGGTGAAGTTGGTACGTTAGTTTGTAGCTAACAAACCCCTCCTCTTTGGTGTGACTGAATGACTTAGTGACCTAACTAACACTGTGTGACTCTGATGAATGTTAGCTTTCTCCCTCAGCTTGTTGCCTGGAGATCTCTGTTGCCATGACGTTCTGCAGGTGCTGTAGTCTTGCCCTGGGGATGTTTTCTTCCAAGACGATGATCTAACTATTGCTGGCAGTTAAAGACAGAAATCAGAGAGCACTCCAAGAAAAGTTTAGGGGTTTTTTTTTTGTGTGTCTGTCTTTTATGGTATGATTATTTAAATATATATGTATTTTTTTTAATTTAAGTCAGATGTCCAGTCATTTAAGACATGCTTGGGTTACACGTAGTCAATCAACTTATCGGATTAAGTTTGGTATTTTGTTTTTAAGTGAGGCCTGCTATTATTGATGCCCTATGAGGGACAGCTGAAAACTGTGTATCAGTCAGTGAGAACAATATAGCACAATATGAAACCCACATCTCTCTCAGGCAGTGGTAGTGTTTAAACTTGCCAAAGGAGAGAGATTTTATTTTCTTTTTTCTCAAACTGACCGAAAGGTTGTATTACCACCGTGATTTGAATCTTTTTTTTTTTTTGTTTTGTTTTGTTTTAATGACACCGGTCAGAAACAAGAGAATTGTATCGTAGCTCATAAGTTCCTTACTGGCCCCGGAGTATTTAAAAACATAGCTGTAATGTCACATTAATCCTAAACGACCCCCCCCCCCCCAAGAAAAAAAAAACTTTTTTCAGATATTCAAATAAGATCTCATTTTTTCCTTCTGCGAAAGATAAAACGGCGAAATGACAAGCACAGCAGGATCAGTGTAAGAGTACCCAAAGGAACAGAACATTCCTCAAAGCTGAATCCTCTGAAAACTTGGCTCTCGGTCGTATAGTTGCAGAGGGATGGCCAAGGAAACTCAAAACCTCAGGACAAAAAAAAAAAAAAAAAACCCCACTGTCGCCGTATCGAATGTAAATGTATGAAAATAAGTAATCGAGGATGTTTTGTCAATTTTTTTTTTCCAGGAGCGTGACAGGACACACTGATTGGTCGAAGCTGAAGTAAAAGGAGGGACATTTAAGGAGGTCACGCCGAACAAGGACCCGGTCAAACCGAATTTCAACTGGACAGAGCGAGAGAGAGTGGGAGAAGGGGGAGAGAAAGAGAGAGCGAGAAGGAGATACAGAGAGAGAGGGAGGGGAAAAAAAAGAGGAGGAGAAAGAGTTGTATCTGCTTAAGGGCAGCTGTAGCATCAAGACATTTTTTTTTTTTTTCGCTTCCTTTGATTGTAATGCAGTCTCTGTGACTCATCTGATTTTTTGTGTGTGTGTGTGTTAAAAATCAGTGTCTCACTTCCACTGATATCAAAGTAACTTCTGAAATTAAGTGGCTTTTAAACGTGGATTTTTGGATTCCTACTTTATTATTATTCTAATTATTATTATCATTATTTTTTTTTTTTAAGTTGTTTGATTATTCCAGGGCTTGTGCACAGGAGCCTTCTCCACCCTGCCCCTGACCCCCTCCATCCTTCCATTTTTTTTTTTTTTTTACATTTTTTTGAGTCGTTGGGTTTCTCCCCATATACTCATCTTACTCTAGGCAGCTATTGTCCCTTTCACTCTCTCTCTCTGTCTCTGTCACCCCCTGAGAGTCTTTCTAAACCCACCACACCAACCAGCCTTTACACCACAGCCTGGTCCAGCCTTGTCTCGCCTGCTCCACTCACCTGGACAGGGTAAGAACTCTCTCTCTCTCTCTCTCTCTCTCTCTCTCTGGGGTTGTATATATGTGTGTGTGTGTGTTGGCTTTGTGCTCAACACCTCCTTTTTTCTGTCACTAGATATTCAGCTCTGTGAGGAAGAGAGGAATATGACAGCTGAGACTCTTAACTTTGGCCCAGAATGGTAAAAATCTCTCTCTTTATCTCACTTTATCTCTCCCTCTCTCTCTCCCCTCTCTCTCTCTCTCTCTCTCCCTCTCTCTTTTTCCTCTGTGATCTCATCTCATTGTATGCTGTTATGTTCCTCACCTCACAATCTTCATTTCCTATTTCTGCTCCTGACGCCTTCAGCTTGCTCTCTCTCTCTCTCTCTCTCTCTCTCTCTCTCTCTCTCTCTCTCTCTGCTTTGTTTTCTACTCTTTGTTCAAATCACTCTCATTTCCTTTTCCTTTCCCTTTTTTCTCTCGTTTTTCTCTTTTCTTTTTGTTCCTGTTTTAAAAAAAAATGGCAATCAGCTAACACTAATAGCTTAACATCTGTGTCCGTGAATGAGGCACATTCTTTCTTTCTTTCTTTCTTTCTTTCTTTCTTTTCAATTCTTTCTTTCTGTACTTCTCTCTCTCTCTCTCTCTCTTCTCTCTCTCTCTCTCTCTCTCTCTCTCTTTTCTCCCCCTCTTTCCTCCCCTTTTCCGTTCTCTCTCTCTTTCCTTTCTCCTCAACGCTCAGTAAATGTTTGGATAAGGATGAATTGGAGGTGTGGCTGTGTTCCTGCAGGCAGGCCATCTCTAATGGGAGCGAGCTGCTGTGTGCATACTTGGTCTACGGCCAATGTAAAATTATTCCTCTGCTTTGACATGTGCAGCGCAAAAGTTTGTGTGTTTTACGAAGCCCTCCGCTTCGCCAGCGGCATCTGGATAGGACGTGGATACAGTTCTGAAAGGCGCTCAAAGGGCCCAGAGCGGAGGCGCTGCAAATAAACACTTAGCGAAGCTGCTTCGACGAGGCCGTCCTTGGAGAGCAGTCCACGTGAGGAAGGTTTCTCAATGAAATTTCCACGAAGAGTTGCTGTTTAAAAACCTCTTTCTCTCTCTCTCTCTCTCTCTCTCTCTCTCTCTCTCTCCCCCTCTCTCTCTCTCTCTCTCTCCCCCTCTCTCTCTCTCTCTCTCTCTCTCTCTCTCTCTCCCTCACTCTACCCCTGTCTTCCCTCCTCCCCCACACTTATTCTCCTCGTGCTCTCCCTCCCTCCCTCCCTCCCTCCCTCGCTCTCTCTTTCTCTCTCTGTCTCGCTGGCTCTCTTTTAGGCTCCGTGCACTATCCAGCGGGGGCAGCGTAACGTCCCCCCCCCCCCTCCCCTGCCATGCCAAAGTACAAACTGGCCGAGTATCGCTATGGCCGA
>NC_044501.1:35940489-35957989 GCF_902362185.1 Chanos chanos | reverse complement strand
CAGCTACCAGTACGTCTCTCGTTTGGCAATGGAACATGCCAGCGTGTAAATAACATTATCTTTGGACAAGTTCGGAAACTGCAGCAGAAGCAGAAACCAACTTTCTCATGACCACAGAACTTAATAATTCCCCTAAGAATTACAAATTATGGTATGCGTTTCAAAATTCCACTTCTAGCTGTATGATATACGTTCAGAGCAGGGTTTCCGTGAGCCGGTCGTTACCGGTTTTGGCTGGTAAAATTTATTTAAAAAAAGGAAAAATGATAGATTAAAAACTTGCCAGTCAAAATGTCCGGTAATAACGCTCACACAAAACGTAGCTGTAACGAAGGCTATCCCCAAACAGGACATATGTGTTTTGACAGCGAAACAGCCTGTTAACAGCTTTGCAAGCTGCAAAGACACACTTGGACGCGTTTGATTTCAAGTCGGCAGCAGAGGGCTTTCAGAGGTTACGGGTGACGGGTGTTCCGTAATGGCCTACATTTTAGCGGCTAACGTTGAGGTTTTGCTCAAGCGTTGCTGTTCGTTTTGCTTAATCGTTACTGTTCATAGTCAAACTGATTTGAGGTCGTTGTCATTCTTTCGTCAACCTAGGCGTACGTTATAGTTGCGTTTGTAACACAGACTGTTATTGAAACGTGACCGGTTAGTCTCAGATTCATCCAGTAAAATAAATTCTTTCCGGACACCGTACCGGTAAGAAAAAAAAACCCAAACGGGAAACCCTGATTCAGACGGTATTTGGAATGCAGCTCTCTTTGTTGATATAGCGTCTGATTGTATTTTTGTCTTTTGTGTGTGTGTGTGTGTGTGTGTGTGTGTGTGTGTGTGTAGGAGGCAGAGAAGATGGTGGCGTCTCTGCAGGACACGTCTCTGGAGGAGGAGTGTTTCACACACACTCTGCAGGAGAGTCGCAACACAGCGGCGGCGCTGCCCCTCTCACACGAGGCCGCCATGAAGTGGTTCTACAAAGATCCACAGGGAGAAATCCAGGGTGTGTGTTCTCAAACACGCACACACGCACGCACTCACACGCATTCACACGCTGTCTCTCAAACGCACTCACGCACAAATACCCATCGCACACACAAATATTACATACCAGACGTACATACGAACCCACAGACACACTCACGTATAAATATATATTAAAAAAAAAAGTCTGACAAGAAAACTCAAAGTCTTACAAAGTCTTATCTTCTCTTCTCTTCTCATTCTGTTTCTCTCTCTCTCCCTCTCTAACTCTCTCTCTCTTTCAGGTCCGTTCACCACGGTGGAGATGTGCGAGTGGTTCCAGGCAGGTTACTTCACCATGTCCCTGCTGGTGAAGAGAGGCTGTGACGAGGGCTTCCAGGCTCTGGGCGATGTCATTAAGATGTGGGGGCGTGTGCCTTTCGCCCCGGGGCCGTCCCCGCCTCCACTGCTGGTCAGTCCGCCGGCTGACGCCCCGACACAGCGTTAGAATAACGCACCGCCGTCGTTTCCTCGGCCTGACGCGAACGTTTGTAGCGCTGGGTCTGAGAGGGAACATGACTCGACAGAGTTTGTGATGGGTTTTATATCACGTAGAAGTCGGGTTTTTAATGCGCCTTTTGACCCTATAAATAGTTCTCCTTTGAGCGTTTGACTGAACGTGTGTGGTATTTATATTTCCTTTTGGGCTGTGATAAAAGCAGTTGAAGGGACGGGTGCTGAAGTAAGCGTGTGTATGGGTGGGTGTGTGTGTGTGTGTGTGTGTGTGTGTGTGTGTGTGTTCGTGTTCTCTCCTCTCAGGGGAATATGGATCAGGAGCGTCTGAAGAAACAGCAGGAGTTAGCGGCGGCTGCAGCTCTTTACCAGCAACTCCAGCAACAGCAGCTTTTACAGCTCATCAACAGGTGTGTGTGTGTGTGTCTGTGTGTGTTTGTGTGTGTGTGTGTCTGTGTGTCTGTGTCTGTGTGTGTCTGTGTCTGTGTGTGTCTGTGTCTGTGTCTGTGTGCGTGTGTGTGCGTGTGTGTGTGCGTGTGTGCGTGTGCGCGTGTGTGTGCGTGTGTGTGCGTGCGTGTCTGTGTGTGTGTGCGAGTGTGTGTGTGTGTGTTCGTGTGTGTGTTCGTGTGTGTGCGCGCGTGTGTGTGCGTGTGTGTGCGCGTGTGTCTGTGTGCTTGTGTCTGTGTGTGTGTGTGTGTGTGTGTGAGTGAGAGAGAGAGAGAGAAAGACATAGAGAGGGGTCAAGGTTTAAGGCCTGGGTTTTTATCAGTGTGTGTTGTGTGAATGGTTTAGATTCATTGTGGTGAATGTGGATATTTACAGCTATGTTCTTACTGATATATGTTACTTATCTCTGCTCTTCTCACTCCCCTTATCTCATCTGGGCGTGTCTATGCATTTTTGTCTGTCTGCGTGTGTGTGTCTGTGTGTTTTTGTGTGTGTGTGTGTGTGTGTGTGTGTGTAGGTGTGGAGAGCAGGGTATGATGCCTTCAATGAGCAGATCAATGTCAGTGCCAGATACAGGGTCCATGTGGGACATGCATACCTCAGCCTCACAGCCTACAGGTACAGTGACTAACACACACACACACACACACGTTCACTCACACACGCTTACATATCACACACACGCTCAACGTTCAGCCTCACAGCCTGCAGGAACTGTTACACACTCGCACACTCACAGTGTTAGTCTTTAGAAGTCTACAGTGGTAGACTTTATATCCTTTTATCTGGATTATAAATAGTGTAAGCAGACTATTCTAAGCCCTGCTGTGTTTACACATTTTCTGACTAGTTAGGCTGACATCTCTCTCTCGCTCTCTCTCTCTCTCTCCCTCCCACCCCCCTCCAGGCGGTGAGGCCAGTCTATGGGACTTAACAATGAATTCATCTCAGGGTCCAACTCTTGAACAGCTTCAGAAGGTAAATTTTGGCGCCCTCTGGTGTCAGGTTTGTGAACATAATGAAAACAGGCTGATGTAGGAAAAAAAAAAACAAGCGGCACCATTTGAAGTTAAGTGGGACGCCGTGTTTATGGTAATGAAACTGGTTTATGTCGTAATTAACTGTGTGAACAGGTCAATCCTAATTTAATTCAGTGTTGTTGTTGTTCTTGTCGCATGTGTTTGCGAGCAGCTCCAAGAGAGGAGAGAGGCTGAACTCAGGGCCAAACGCGAGGAGGAGGAGAGGAAACGAAGAGAGGAGAAGAGGAGACAGCAAGAGGAGCAGAAGAGGAGAGAGGAAGAGGAGTTGTTCAGGCGCAAGCAGGTCAGAAACACAGTCTGCACAGGCCAGCCTAGCTGTCAAACTCAACACCCAGGATTGATTTTCAAGAATGATTGAGTACGAGTGTATTGACGTAACCACGGGTTCTCTTTCTTTCTCTCTCTCTTTCTCTCTTACTTTCTCTCTCTGTCTTTTTTCTTTTTTTCGTTGTTTCTCCCCTCTCCGGCAGCAGCAGTGCCGGCAGCAGCAGGAGCTGATACTGAAGTTGCTCCAGCAGGCTCCACAAGGGGGCGCCAGCTCGGGCTCTGGCTGGAGCGGAGGCCCCGCGGCCGGGCTCAGTAAGCAGGGAAAAGCCCTGACCCTGCTGGAGCTCCAGCAAGAGGCAGAGAGACTCAAACAGCAGCAGAGAGCCCAGCAGCAAAGAGACAGAGTAAGACACGAATGTTATATTCATGATTCAGCCAGAAGCAAAATGACAACCCGACATCTAGTTTGACTGGACGCTGACAGGATGATTACATGTCTTTGTAAACTATCTCTCTGTCTCTCTCTCTCTCTCTCTCTCTCTCTCTCTCTCTCTCTCTCTCTCTCTCTCTCTCTGTGTCTCTGTCTCTCAGCACTCGTCCCTGTCGGCTCAGTGGCCTGACGGTGTGGGTGTGTGGGGATCAGGGCTGGAGGGGAAGGCTGGAGCAGGGAGCCCGTCGGGGGGCATGGGCGTGTGGGATGAGGCCATGAAGAACCAGGGCGGCCTCCGCAGCCTGGGCATGAAGAACAGCCGCAGTAGCCCTTCTCTCAGGTCTGCACACGCCCGCACTCACACACACACACACACACACACTCACCAACACTAACACGCTCAAACATGCCTACGTGCATTCCTGCATTCCAACTTATGCATGTGCAGTAACAAGTAGTTACACGTACACACACTCAGACACACATACATAGTTACACAGTGTCACACACACGCAGTTATATAGTATCTCTCACAACACAAACATAGTTATATAGTGTCTCACACACACACACACATAGTTACATAATGTCTCACACACACACATAGTTACATAGTGTCTCACACACATACATAGTTACATAGTGTCTCACACACACACACACACATAGTTACATAGTGTATCACACACATACATAGTTCCATAGTGTCTCACACACACACACACATAGTTACATAGTGTATCACACACATACGTAGTTACATAGAGTCATACATACACAGTTATGTGGTGTTAGACACACACACATGCACACACAGAATTACACAATGTGAATGAAACAGTAACAGAAAGGTACATCATTCTTTGTATGTACATGTTTACATATAAAGGATGAGAAACAGGATGTAACAGGCAATTTTTTGGGCAATGGATGGTGATATTAATATGAATGGTTTTGAGATGCTTGGGTAAATGTAGTGTTGAAACATCGCCAAGAAGCGCAGTGATGGGGCATAGGGGGGTGCTGAGGATCATGGCCTCCCACGAAAAGTTTGGGACGGGTGGGCGGAGCCAGAGGGCACGGACGTAACCATCTGTTGAGGTTGAACAGTATGAACATGTGTTACTTTGGCTAAAGCCCATGCAGTAAAATGTGAATGAAACATAATATTAGTGAAGATACAGTTTTTTTGGTTTTTTTCACAGTGGACACAGTAAATCAACGATCTCTTCTCTGATTGGACAGCTTGCCCACCCAGTCTGTGGAAGGGTCTGTGTAGTGACAGATAGTTGTTGAAGAGGAGGCATTGTAGTTTTTTACATGTATTTACTAAAGCTCTGTCTGTGTGTGTGTGTGTGTGTGTGTGTGTTTGTGTGTTTGTGTGTGTGTGTGTATTTGTGTGTGTGTGTGTGTGTGTGTGTATTTGTGTATTGTGTGTGTGTGTGTTTGTATTTGTGTGCGTGCGTGCGTGTGTGTGTGTGTGTTTGTGTGTGTGTGTTTGTATTTGTGTGTGTGCGTGTGTCCGTACAGCGAGCAGTTTATGATGAGTCGGCGTAAGCGCACTGAGGAAGAGGAGAAACTGCTGAAGCTCCTACAGGGGATGAAGCCTCAGGACGGCTTCACCACCTGGTGCGAACAGATGCTGCACGCGCTCAACACCTCCACCAACAACAGCTCCTCCTCTCTGGATGGTAACTCATTTCTCCCCTCCGCTCCTCTCCACATACTTTACCCACTCTCTTCCTCCTCTGTCCATCATTGTTTTGTTTTGTTTTTTTTCTCAATCATTCGGTTTTCCCCTCACAGTGCTAATCCCCTTTGTCATCTCTCAGACCTCTTTCTCAGTATATCTTTACTCTCCAGACTTTTATATCCTTTACTCATTCTGTCCATGCTCTCTGTGGACAGCTGAAATTACCGTGTCATTCAATCTCCTTATAACGGCTCCGCCGCAAAACATCCTCAGAAAAATAAAAACGTGGAAACAATAGTTAGTATTAAACTAGTCGTCAGAATTTTTTGAGTGTTGAAAATGGGAGTCATTGTGTGTCAAAGCGTGGGTCGGTCCAAAGCAAACACTGTTTGTTTTGTAGATCAGTATCTGAATGAGAGTTCATTTATCTCATTCCCATTTTTTTACTGCCTTCATCGCGTCTGTTTTCTCTCTCTCTCTCTCTCTCTCTCTCTCTCTCTCTCTCTCTCTCTCTCACTCTCTCTCTCCATCACTCTCTCTCTCTCTCTCTCTCTCTCTCTCACTCTCTCTCTCTCTCTCTCTCTCTCTCCATCACTCTGTCTCTCTCTCTGTCTCTCTCTCTCTCTCTCTCTCTCCCTCTCTCCTTAAATCACTTTCCTTTATTACCCCGTCGCCCTTTTTCAATCACGCCATCCTACGCGTTCCATGTCCCTCTCGTTTGTCAACTTTACTCTCCTTCCAGTGATAAAGCCCCTGTGTCGTCTTTTATCTGCACATGAATTATTCTTTCTCTCTCTCTCTCTCTCTCTCTTTCTCTCTCTCTTTCTCTCTCTCTTTCTCTCTCTCTGTCTCTCTCTCTCTCTCTCTCTCTCTCTCTCTCTCTCTCTCTCTGTCACTCTCAATCACACCTTCTTTTAAGACTCAATCTTTCACTTATTTTCTCATTGTATTATGATTTTTCTCACTTTGTGTGTGTGTGTGTGTGTGTCTCTGTGCAGTGGCCACGATTGTGGCGTATCTGAAGGAGGTGGAGTCGCCCTACGAGGTGCTGGACTTTATCCGCTCTTATCTGGGTGACACTGTGGAAGCCAAAGAGTTTGCCAAACAGTTCCTGGAGCGCCGTGCCAAACAGAAAGCCAACCACCAGAGGCAGCAGCAACAGGTCTGTGTGTGTGTGTGTGTGTGTGTGTGTGTGTGCGCGTGCGTGCGTGTGTGTGCGCGTGCGTGCGTGTGTGTGCGTGTGTGTATCTGTGTGCGTGTGCGTGTGTGTGTGTGTGTGTATCTGTGTGTGTGTGTGTCTGTGTGCTTGTGTGTGTATATCTGTGTGCGTGCGTGCGTGCGTGTGTGTGTCCGCATGAAATGAAAATGATCATGTCGTGTAGGCAATTTCATTTTATATGACTGCACACAAATGTATTCACCTTCTGGAAACATTAAATATGTGTACTCCATTTCTTTTGCAATTCTGTTGGCTTGCACTACAAAACTTGGGATTGATTAATAACGCATCATTTTGAAAAACAGGAAAATCATTTTAGTGGCGGCACCACTGTCAGACTTAATGTTTAAGACCTGTTCCTGACAACGTCTTCAGTAGATTCCTCAGACAAATTTTGGGAGCGTGAAGTTTTAGAAGTATCTTCTCTGTCTCCTCCAGCTTGCGAAGGAGGTACCTGGGCTAGCCATGAACAGTTTTCCCCTGCAGGTAAGCACTGGCTTTGAATGCACGAAGAGGAATAAGTGATGTTTACAGGCTGTGTTCTGAGGACTTGTAAACACGTGTTTTGTTTTGTTTTGTTTTTTTCTTTTGAAGAGTTGAAGTAGCCCTCACTTTTCTTTCTTCTCATTAAATAACTGTATGATAACCTCTCACACGGTCATTCTCCTATCCCCATTTCTTTCTTTCTTTCTTTCTTTCTTTCTTTCTTTCTTCTGCCAGGACTCCATGCGGGGGATGAACCCCAGTGCCCTGCAGTCAATGTTCCAGGCGGTGCATGCTGGGAAAAGTGGGATGGGCTACGAACAGGCGGGCAAACTGAAGAAGAAACAGCCAATGATGTTGCACTCTGACCCCAGCATCTTAGGTACGTGCTCTTCTCTCCAACTCCTTTGTTTTTTCTTTCTGTCTTTCTTTCTTTCTTTCTTGCTTTCTTTCTTTCTTTCTTTCCTCCCCATCTCTGTCCGTTCCGCCTTTTCAAAGTCACTGATGCCGATCTCCATCACCTGACTTCACATACTCTACTCAGACGTAAACAGTGTAGCTCCACCCCCAACTATCACTCTCTCTCTCTCTCTCTCTCTCTCTCTCTCTCTCTCTCTCTCTCTCTGACATTATCTTTACAGGGTACTCATTCCATGCTGCTGGGGATCGCCTGGGTGTGGGTGAGATGGAGATGGTGGAGGATTACTGATCTACAGCAATAGCTACCTGAGGCCTTTACAGCGCCAGTCTACCCAGTCAGACTGCGCTTTTCCAATGTGCACTGCAAGGGGGAGGGAAGGGGGGGGGGAGGGGTTGGGGGCGGGTTGGGCGTGTCATGCCAGGATGATCAAGGAGTAACCGGGGTCGGGGTGAAAGGGGAGAGCAAGGAAAGAGGAGGTGGTAAAACCCAGAGAGGAGGAATGTACACGGGAGGAGGGTGGAAAGGACCAATCCCCCCCACCACCCCACCCCCCCGTGGATCGTTCTGGGTTTTTCTCCACCTAGACACAGGTGTGGAGGTTTTTTTGCGGGGGGGGGGGGGCGGGGGGCGGGGCGGGATTCTCTGGCACTTCGAACAGTAAGCACCTTAATCTTAAACTCACGCACTTTAATAAGCTGGGATTTGAAAAGGGTTTTTTTTTTTCATTGTCATAAACCTGTTCTACATGTGTGTATATGAGTGTATGGTATGACTTCTCCAACGACACCACATGTGTGTGTATATATGTGTGTATGCATGTACAGGACTGGAGAGAGAGCGGATGAAGTCGGGATGGCGAATCAGGCGGGGGTTACAGGCGTTTACGGTTTGAACCTTATCAAAAAAAAAAAAAAAAAAGAAGAAGAAGAAGAAAAAAAAAAACAACAAACAAATCCCTTCTTGAATGACAAACACTGTTGTTGTTTTTTTTTCTTATGTTTTTTTTGTTTTGTTTTGTTTGTTTCTTTTTTTTTTTTCCATAAAAAAAATCAAGCTATAAAAAAATTGGAGTTAAAAACTTGAAGATTTGCACTCACTTAAAAAAAGAAAAAAAAATACAAAAAAAAAACAAAAAACAAAATAAAAAAAAGCAAAAAGAAATAGGGTGGAAATGTTAGAGTTGAATACTTGTGTGACGTGAGTGTGTGTGTATGTGTGCGTGCGTGAGCAAGCGTGTGTAAGAGTGTCGAAAAACATACCAGTCTGCACAACGTGTTGTTTGTTTGTTTGTTTGTTTGTTTGTTTTTTCATTGCTTACCAAGATGTATGAAACTTAAGGAGAGGCCATTTTGACTTTAAGTTTAAATGAGAATTTTGTATTTCCTGAATAGAATGTGTGTGACCTCATGAGAGAGGGGAGGTTTCTCTGTATGTGTGTGTGTGTGTGTGTGTGTGTATTGGAGCAAGAGAGAGGACAGTTGCTCAGCCCATTCGGACTGTCACCAGCCTTTTCATCCCCAGGGAAAACATTTTATGTATCAACACACAAACAGTAAAGACTGAAACATCTCTTAGCGTTAACCAGCGCTTGTGTATTTTCGCATTACAAGATATACGAGACAGAATTTCTTTCTTTCGTTCTTTCTTTCTTTCTTTTTTTTTCACCACCTTCTTTTTCTCTCCTCCACCCTTATTTGTGCCTCTGTGAGGTCATGTGACAGGGCAAAGAGGGAAAAGAGGACCATTGTGTGTGTGTGCGTGCATGTGTGTGTGCGTGTGTATGCACGCGCCGCGTGTATTTTTGTGTGTGTGTCTCCACACTTGTGTGCCTAAGACTATAAAATTCTGTTGTAACGGCTGAATTTCAATGTTGCCATGGAGACATTGTATAGTAGTTGGGGGGGGGGGGGGCAGTATTGAGGTGACGCCCACCCCAATGTTTATTGTCATTATTTAAAAAACCAGGACAGGAGCTCTGAGCAGAGTATAAAGTAGTTACAGCATGACCTGGGGATGCTTTACTGGAATTTACTCTGTCCAGTCCGATTCTTACGGATGTGGCTGTGGGGTTTTTTTTTTTTGTTTTTTGTTTTTTTACCGTCTTCCCTCTTGCTCACGTGTGACTGAGCGTCTGTTTTTGATTGGCTCAGAACCTTGACATCAAACTGTGTCAGTGCACAGGCTGGTGCACTGCTGTTAATGTGTTATGTTACTTATTCATTGTTGTTATTGATAATGACGGTAGTAAAGACTTTTCCGTTTTATTACACATAAACACACACACACACACACACGGACATATATATATATATAGTTATGTGTATGTGTGTATATGTGTGTATGTGTGTGTGTGTGTGTGTATATATAGTGTGTAGTAGTAGTAGTAGTGTATATATATATATATATATATATATGTATGTATACACACACACACACACACACACACACACATACATACATATAGTAAAAAAAGTATTTGAACTACAGTTGAGAGCACCTGGGGCTGCTATTTCTTTTTGTTTTGATATGATTTTCTTTGGATTTTTTTTTTCCTCTGAGTTTCATTGCCGCCATGTGAAGCGAATTGTGTTTGTTTGTTTGTTTTGTTTTGTTTTGTTTTGTTTGTTTTGTTTTTTTCCTTAAGAAAACATTGAATGTATTCCACAAAACGGAGGAAAAAAAAAAAAAAACGGTGAAGCCAGATTTTTTTTTTTTTTTTGAACACATTACTTCGAGACGCGTAAACGGAATCGTGAAAGAAACTTCGAGGAGAGCTTAGTGGCTAGCTAGGCCTAGCCGGTTTTGTTCTCTAAAGGAGATATTTACACACATACTCAAAATGGCTACCGCTCGAACACACTGCCTCTAAAATCGTGTTCATGCTGATAAAATGACTTTTGAAGATGAAAGAAAAGACTCTTTTTTTCTATTCCATACTGGAGAGTTTTTGGTTGTTTACAAACCACGAGGACATTTATGGGTGCAGTTTTTTTGTTTTGAATTTTTTTTTTCTTTTTTTGTGGGTGGGGTGGAAATGTGTTTCTGCATTACAGACCATTTCGGGGGGGGGGGGGGGGGGGGTGGGAGAGCTGCATTAATCACGTGACAGACTCCTCCCCCTCCTTGTCAATGTGGGTGTGGCCTACCAAAAAGGGGTTTTTTTTGACTGAGACAACTATGGCTGAAACATGGCTGGTGGAACTTAATCAAAGATTGTCTCTCTTTTTTAAAAAAAATTTTTTTGATTTGTTGCAGTTCTTTTAGGAGGGATTTCGCGGTGGATATTCATTATACTGGTGACCATGTTTTGTTTACTGATTTTTGTTGTGTTTACTTTTTTGCCTATGCTTCTCATCTTTTCATTCTGGATGGAATTGCATGTATGCTTCGAGAGTACAACTGATATACTTTTTTTTTTTTTTCTGGAAAGGAAGCATAAACAGCACAGGTGAATTTATGGTACTTCTACAGGCTTAAAGGACACTGTTTGTTGCTTATACCAAGAATTTCTTTCCCAATGTGTTTTGACCTTGGCTTTTGGATCATTTTTGCTTCGAAAACACGGGGACGAGAACAAGAACGATGGACACACCTGTGACAGACAAGGATCAGACAAGAAAGGACGTTTTTTTCTGGAAAAAATAAGAGAGATGTATATATCTATATATAACCTCAGTCCCATTCATTTTGATGATATGCAGACAATTTTTCTTTTTTTTTTTTTTTTTTTTTTTTCTTTGGCCTTCCCTAAGCGGCAACAGGCACCTGGGCAGTTGATGGTATATCATTACACGTGAGAGACAATAAGGAAAAAAAAACGGCCGAGAGAGGAAACTCGTGTCTCCTCTCAGCCCTCACAGACATACACACTGGCTGCCCTCGTATGCCTCACTATGCACTTTTTTTTTCATTGCTCAAACTGTGAGGTTCCCTCGCTTCGATAGGAGAGAACCACAGAGAGATGAGAGAGAGACGGAGAGAGAGGGGGGGGGGGGGGGTGGAGATCCACGGCAGAGCCAAAACCAGGCGGACATTTTGAAACAAACTGCTACCTTCTCACTCCAGTCACACACACACACACACAAAAACAAAAACAAACGGGGAAAAAAAAAAAAACAGAGCAAGAGACATGAATGACATGAAGCTTCTTTTTTGTGTGTACATAAATGCCTTTTTTTTTTTCTTACAGTCATCAAACGCGTCAAGGTAGATGAAGGATATCACTCTAAAAAACAAACAAAAAAAAAAACAAAACAAAAAAACAAGCTTAAACAGTATGAATGTTTCTCTTGGATCTTTTTGATCCCTTCTTTGCACCAGGATTAAGAAATAAAATGTTCATGAAATGTTCTCTTGCCCTGCCACTCTACGTGTTTTCAGACAAGGACTTTGGCTTGAAATGGATCTCTGTCATTAAAAAGAAAGAAAGAAAAAAAAAAAAGCTAGCATTTGGTTGTTAAACTGCCTGGGCTTTGGTGTTAGTACAAAGGATGCTTTGGACTGGTATTAAAAATAAGAATTTTCCGGATTATTCTCTGAAATGACTGTTTTGAGAATGGCTCTGGGACAGGAACAGAAAGGAAAACGGTCGAAACGCTGGATCGTTCACCGGTGGGAAACCGTCTTTCTACAAACAGCAGAATGTCTCCGCCAAAACCTACGGACAACGCCAACGATATGAGTTACGCTGGCTGTAACTGTACTGTACATCTGGTAATCATCTTTATTGGTTTTTTTTTTAAGAATGGCCCTTTTTCTTCAGTAACATACCCTTTCATCTTGCCTCGACTCTTCCCCCATCACTAAATGTTCATTCTTTTCTCTCAATCTTTTTTCAGGTTCAAGTTCCTCGATGTCAGAAGACAGCAGCCCACCGCCCTGTCTTTCCCTCTCTGCTTAGTACCCCTCCCGTCAGTCCCCAATCAGTATGTCTCTCTCTGTTTTTATCCTCTCTCTCTCTCTCTCTCTCTCTTCCCCCCCCCCTCTCTCTCCGCCCCTCTCTCTCTTTTTATCAACCTAAAGTTCAGGGGATGTGGTCAGAGGTGAATACAGTGGAATCGGCTGCTGGGTGGAAGGCACAGCGGAGAAACCTCATCCCTTTTTCTTTTGTTTTTTTTTTTTTCCGAACCAAACGCATCGGAGGAAGAGGAGGAGCACGAAGATAACTATATATTGCAAAACGATGCTTCTGCAGCCTCCTCTTGAAGCACGGTACACACTGAGGGACGCTTAACGGATGGTTGACCCAGACCCATTGACTTTGTGGTGACCTTGAACCCCTGTTTAGGGCGTGGTTATACCAACGATGGGAGGATGGTATTGGATAGCGGGAAGGGGAGGGGCTAACCTGTCCTGTTTTGATGTGTGAGAGAGGAGAACTCATTGAACTGAGGAACTGTGATAGTTAAACAATCTCTGTACAGACCAGTAATTTACTCTCTGCAGCCACAATTTGCATCGCACACATAACCTGCACACAACCACGCACACAAACTCCGAGCCAAAAACACAAACATAAAAACATTCAGCGTGCTAAGGTTTCCTTGCCCGTTTTGGACATTGCAAACTTACACATTTCCTCACGTTACATCAGCTACTTTTCAACATGTTCACATACATACACGCGCACGCACACACACACACACACACAACATAGTTATAAACATATTACACTTTGACACTGGCTGCCGTGTAAATAGTGAAACCTGGTTTCCTCTTGATTTATCCTTTTGATTTCTGTTTGGATTTGTTTTGGTTTTTGTTTGTTTGTTTGTTTCTTTAACATGCCTTAACTGTACAGATAAGCCCTGACGGGCAAAAGAAAAAAAAAAAAAAAGACAAAACAAGTTGGAGGAATAGAGTGTTGTTACAACAGTTTGTATCAGTAAAAGGAGGGAGAAGGCCTATTAAGCCTGCCGTTTATCTGTTAGGCATAGTTTTCAGCGTGTGGTTTCCACTTCTCGGCTGATCCCTGTCCTTTACAGTAGATATGAATCCGGCATATCTGAATTCAGTCGAGCATTGTATCTTGCCTTTTAACACATAGAGTTTGAAACAGCACTGTATAACATACTATACTCCTGTGCTTTGGCGCAGTACGAATGTGCATCCTGATTTCAAGCGCATATATCAGCATGTACATGTGAGACATGTGACACTCTCAATTCTGCTATGTGGTTTTATTGGGTGTTTTGTATCAAATATCCTTTAGAGACAGTAAACACCCCGATCCGTTGACTAACAGTAAAATCCAAGGGCTTATGCGAATAATAAAGATGATGATGGTGATGATGATGGTTGTATTGACAGTGGTTGGTGCTTGTGTTTCTTTGCTTTTGTCGCTCAGACTCGGCCCAATCAGCACGCCGTCGCCTTGGTATCGTAACAGCACGGGCGATTTTTTTTTTTTTTTTTGAAACTCATTCTTTACAGGTCTGCTCTTTGCAAGTGCAGGGACAATGAGACCAGTGTAAAGATCAATTTGTTTGTTTGTTTGTTTGTCTGTTTTTGATGCCTGTACATGTCGCCGAGCACAAAGGTGTGATGAGAAAAACCTGTGTAGTGGAGGTCTGAACTGACTGGGAGTGTTAAAAAGAAAAATGTGCACTCAGTCCCTAAAGACTCCAAAGAAAACACACACACACACAGAGTACTCACACAATGTGCGGCAAAGGTAAAAGAACATTTCTCCATTCAAGACCTGACGTTGATTGACGCACATGCTAAAGCTTACATAGTCATTTGAAAATTTGGATTCTTCTGCCTTCTCACTCTTCCAGACAGTTCAGCTCTCTAGCATAACTCTTCGGAATGCTTAAGAAATAACAGAAACAAACTGATTGGAAGTTGAGAACAAGTCTGACTAACTAAAGTGTATATACTGTGTTTTGTTTTTGGTTTGTTTTTTTGGTTTGAAGAGAACAAAAATGACTTAATAAACGCATTTAAAGAGAGTCTGTTGTGTTATTACTGTTTTGGTGTCTCTCCATAATCATACATAAATGAGAATTTCCTACCAACAAACAATTTGACACGATTCTTCATTGCTTAAAGAATAGTTTACTTGCTGTCGCGGTTCATTTTAATAACCATTTACTACTCTACTAGGAGTACCTCTCCCTATTCGTATGGACTATGAACCGTAACGGGAGAAATTTCAACAGGAATTTTAGGCTTGTGTCAAAGGGCAACTCCCGCCAACTTGTAGATCAATGGCAGAATGAGTTCGAGCGGTAGTCTGGGAATCTCACAACAAGTAACAAAATCTCGCGATATGTATAGCAGTTCAGCGTTCGGGGCAAACGTAGCATGGCGGCTTACTGTGTACACATTCCCAGCGTGCGTGCGTGGTAGTAACGGGGCGAAACTACAGTATTCATCCCGGGATGCACATCAGACTATCATCGCTTTAAACCTCAGCTTCAGCTGAAAGTAGCCGTCCAGACTGAAGGACCGCGAAGACTCCTTTAGAAGTCACACGCGGAGACTTATTTTCAAGCATAACCCACAGAAAACAACAGGTAGGCTTAGAAGCTTTCAGCTATTGGGTATGCTGCTAACTACCTATACGCAGCTGTTTTCTGTCGTACCTAAAGAACCTATATATCTGCACTTGGCCCTTTTAGCCGCATGTACCTGCTTTTGCACAGAATGTGTTTCTCGACCATAATAAATTATAACGCCGAACAGCCTCTTCGAGCTTGTGCGGGTAATACAGGGACCAAATGTAGCCTCAGTCTTGCCGTTTTGATTTGATAACTACAAATTTGAGGCGTCACGTTTATGTTAGCGAATGCTTTGAATCTCTCTCCTTTTCTGTTTCACTCTTTCCCAGTGTCCAGCGGTGTTGTGATGTCCCCTGCAGTCTCGAGACTTAGACAGCCACACCACCGTAAGAAGCACTATCCTAGTAGCACCTACCATACAGCAATCTGACAGAGAATTACATTAGAGAGAGGCGGGAAAAAGCCTTGAGAGAGAATACCAAAACCTGAGACATAAATCCGCATCGTGTGAGACAGAAAGAGAGTTTGTAGTATGTCTGGTCCGGAGCACGGTGGTGGAGGTTGTGGTTTAGTCGGTGCAGGACAAGAAGCAGAGGCAGATGGAGAGCCTCCATCACATGGTGACGTTTCACCAGCCCAAAGGGAAGGGGAGGAAGAAGAACACCCCCCTGCTGCCAAACAGCCACGCCTAAGTAATGAGGGAGAGATTTCCGGTCCTCTTGTGATTAACGCATCAGGTGTACAGACTGATGTTTGCCAGGAACAGACCGCTGTGATCCAAAATGAAGGTATAAGATCATATTACAACAGTCACATTTTTTTAATCAGTGATGATTATAGTCTTTTGGGCTTATTCATGAAACCTCCTGCCCTTCCCAAAGTAAACTCTGCGCTATAAATAATACACACAGATGACGTCCTGTCACAAATAATAAAGTGGTGCGACGCCTGGTTTTCATACCTTAGATGTTTCACCAACCTACTCATTAGGTAATACAAGCAACAGCATGTGTTGTGGTAACACACATTATTTATGTCTGCCTCCAGCTTAAGCATAGCATTAAATCACTGAACACACTTATGACGCTGTTTGGTGGCTTGATATGTCTTATGTCGTTCTGAAAGTGTCCGGTCAGACAAATAACCTGGAGGAAAGAAACGGAGAGACAGAGGGAGACGGAGGGGTAAACTGGCAGCAGAAGGAAGAAGAGAAAGAAGATAAAGATGGAGGAGAGGAAGAGAAGGGTGAGCTGCATGAGAGCAACGGATCAGAACGCAGCCCCGGTGAAGGGCAGCAGTGAGTAGTACCATTTAAAATCGCTGCGACTTTTTTTTTCTCATCTCAGCTTCGTTCTCGCTGTCGCAACAGTGGTTGTCCTCCTCATTACGGGACTCACTTGCTGTCATTCCGGAACTTTCTCTTGAAATAGATAAACATTTGAATGTGCGTTATGTCTTTTCTTGACGTGCGATAACATTTCGCAATCTCACGGCGTTCTGACCAGCCACATGCTAACAGCCGCGGGACTCTTAACCGCTGGTAGTAAATCCACCGTTTGTGAGGCTTCCAGCCTTTGGCCGCACTTCTCTGTTTGGTCTTGCTTTCTGGACTCACTCTCGTGTGTGCTTATTCCTTTATGTCTACAGCCTGGGACTTGATTTCACTCAAACCCCCCAAATGCTCACTGGCTCCTGGACAGAATACACCAACACATCTGAGAACTTTCTCAAGGGCTGCAAATGGTAAATAGAGGATTCTGGATATGCGTATAAACTTACATTATGATCTAAGAGCGCTGTTGTTAAGGACGAAGGCTGTTTTGTGTGTGTGTGTGTGTGTGTGTTTTTTTTAATTTTTCCATCAGCGTTTGTTGAAACGGAATGTTCTTTTTGAGTTCCGTGACTTTTCTCTGCGCTGTTGCCCTGTTTGTATCCTTCTTGAGAGTTATGAGAAAGAGGAGCAGGGGTCAGTAAGGTCACTAAAGCTTTTTTTTCTCTGGACCGTTAGGGCTCCAGACGGTTCCTGCGTGTTGTCTAACAGCGCGGACAACATTCTGAGACTGTGCAATCTTCCTCCGGAGCTCTACAGCAACAGCTGGGACCTCCTGTCAGAGATGGTAAGGTCTCTTCCTTAATGAGATGTTTACTCGCACAATTAGATATGCTCCTTTCCGCAGTTCACACAGATAAATAACCCCCCAGTACTGATCCCGGTCTTCGACCGCGGTTCTCAGTGTTTCTCAAACCAGGCCCTAAGGCCTCTCCGTGTTCAGCATAGCTCTGTTTCCATTCTGCACAAGCGTAGCTGATTCAGTCAGTCAGTTTTCTTGTGCTCACATGGTCGTACGGGTCTGAGTGACTCAGTTCCGTTCAGTTTGCTTGGCTGTGTGTTACACTGTGTGCGTCTCTTGCTTTGTCTTCACAGAGTCCAGTACTGAAGATGGCAGAGGGAGACACCATCTATGATTACTGCTGGTTCCCTAAGATGAGCTCCTTAGACCCAGACACCTGCTTGTGAGTTC
>NC_044501.1:35920489-35935489 GCF_902362185.1 Chanos chanos | reverse complement strand
TTTTTTTTCTCTCTCCAGCGTTCACCCGTTCATGCCGTTACTGGCGACGGCCAGCGGTCAGCGTCAGTTCTGCTGGCCCAGCGACGGGAGCTCGGGCTCGGATTCGGACGAGGAGCGGGTGATGTCATCAGAGAGCGTGAGGCAGGACAACGCCCTGGTGCTCTGGTGGGCCGGCCCTCTGGGCGCTACCTCCGAGAGGGGGCAACGGGATAGCCAAACCGCGCTAGAGAGCTAAAGCAAAAGAAAAACCTCCCTTTGGACCGAACCAAAACTTTCCCGCTGCCAGTTTTTAGAATGTTTTTGACGACTGTGTGAAGCGAGGTCGCACCGCTCCCCCCACCCCCCCCCCCCCCCACCCCAGAGATCGGTTTTAAAGAAGAGTTTTTTTTGTTTGTTTTTGTCTTTTTTTCTCTTCCAGCCTCCTTTTGAGGTACAAAAAAAGGAAAAAAAAAAAAAAAACAGGGTTTGAAGATAGAGCTCTAATTACCGCGTGAGTAGCGTTTCTGTGTTTAAACAACTCAAACTTTGGGGCGGTGAGGGGGGGGGGAAGCTTCTCGCGGAGAATGAGGCAGAATTTGGCAGCTGTTGTGTAGAGTAAAGCGCGCGACACGTTGTTTGAAAAGCCCACGAGACGAATGTGTTGGACGTCGAGGCGTACGGACCAACCCCAGAGATAGTAATGGACTGTCCTCAGAAGAGTCAAAAGCCCTGGTGGGCCAGTCCCTCTCACCACAGGTCCACGCCGCCCGCAGGAATTTTCCTTCTGACCCTAATCTCGCGCACCTGGTTCTAATATTCAGAAGCTCCAACGGGACCTTGATTAGCTGGATCAGGTGTGGTCGATTAGGCTTGGAACGAAACCCTTTTCGCCTCGCAGAAGTCCAGAGACGGCGTCGGATGAAAAATGCTCTCAGGTTTTGTTTTTTGGTTTTTTTGAGACTAATTGCTTCGAAGCTAAGCACATTCCCTAAGCCTTGCGTTTGTCATAGTGTTTATAGCATCGGGGAGTACAGCCTTCATTTGACTACAGAGAAACACCAAGGTCTTTTTTTTTTTTTGCCGTTTTCAAGTGCCATCGGAAGGGGAAAAAAAAGGCTTTCAGCTCTTTGAGATAGATGAGTGAGGTGTTGGGGTTTTTTTTTGTTTGTTTGTTTGACATTTTTTTTTTGTTTGGTTGGGTTTTTTTTTTTATGTTTCTACACCGTGGTGATGCAGAACGCTCATGTAAATAGTTTATTTTTGTAAGCTGATGAGTAACTGGAGTTTTTTGAATATGATATAGCCTGTCTGAAATCACACTGCCTGCTTTTCCGCTGTGCCATCCACTGATGACGCAGGTTCTTTGGAACACAGTGTGTGTGTGTGTGTGTGTGTGTGTGTGTGTGTGTGTGTGTGTGTGTGTGAGACACTACCTTGCTTGCCAAAAGCACGCAAAGTGTTGTGCTAAAAGATATTAGTTTATTATCAAGTAATTACAATGCTTCGTCTTTTTTAATAATGCAATGAAGAAGGTTTTTGTGTGTGTGTGTGTGTGTGTGTGTGTGTGCGCGTGTGCGCGCGTGTGTGTGTGTGTGTGTGTATGTTCGTTTGCTGCCTCTGTCTCTAGGAGACAAACATTTCAGCCTTTGGATCCTGAGTTCAGTGGAAAAGAAATATCTTTCAATAAATTTCTTCTCTTATAGAAACATTTCTCTCCTGGTTTTTTTTTTTTGCCTCTTTATTGTGTTCATTTTCTTTTCATATAGCAGCATTGATGTTTTCACATTCCTCATATTGAAAATCTCTCTCGTGTCGTTTTGTCATAATTAATTTGATGCTGATGTTGGGGAAAAAAAAAAAAAAAAAACAATTCCATTTCAAATCAGAAATAATGCAAAACAGTGAAGTGAGAGTGGACGGAATAAGCTCTCATATGTCAAACACTGTAGTAGGTACTTCATAAACCATCTTCGCCCTCACACACACGCGCGCACACACACACACACACACACACTTAGATCATCACTCTATCATGTATACACGGGGGGTAGATTATACACAGCACCAAGTTGGAGCACTCGACTGTTGTGTTATCCAAGTTGCCAAGTGACCATCTTGAGAAAAAACAGAAGGAAAGCAGGTCCAGAGAGAGAGAGGAGGAGGAGAATTGTGTGTCTTAGAGAATCAGTCCCATAGATCCAGAGGGAGGAGGGCAGTGGTAGTGGGACTTGGATTGTTCCCCTGTGAAAAAAAAAGACCGGGGGTGGGGGGGGAGGGGTTCATCCTTAACTCCCAGAAGCAAATGTTTAACTGGACAAGACTGTCTACACAGAGAACACACACACGCACGCACGCACACACATTCAGAACACATCTGCTTATTCCCTCTCGGACACACACATTCTCTAACTACCATTAAGTGTTTGTACCACTTTTACCTAATTACTGATCCCACTCTCACTATCTCCTGCTGTAGTGTAATGTCTAGCTACAGGAGGACGGTATAATGGTCACTCCTTAAGTGTGATTTACCAAATCAGTCAAGCCTTAGAAAGCCCCAAAAAAATCCCCGCTAATGCCGTTAATTACCGCACTCACTGGAAGCGAGAGGGCAGAAATCTGACTGTGACATTTAAAAAGGCCTGCTCAGGTGAACCGTCTTTCCAGTCGGGAAGGTAGTGGAACCAGTTCTTTAACAGCAGCTACACGATTTGACCCCCCCCCCCCTCCCTCTCTGTCTCTCTCTCTCTCTCTCTCTCTCTCTCTTTTTTTTTAATTTGCCTGTGTGGCTTGTACAAACGGCTTGAACCATATTCTTTCCAGCAGAGAAACTGTATGCTTGAACTGTCACCCCCACCAGCCAACGCGACCGTATATTCCTCCCCAGGAGGAGTCCTCTCAGATCGGGGGGCCCAACGCCTCCACGTCTCCAAGGTTCCACAGCACGTGGAGGAGGTGAACCTGTGTCGTTTTCTGTCGAGCTTCAAAGAAACATGCTATAAATATAGGCGAGTGAGCCAGAGATACCGCGTTTATCAGAGGCCGAATGGTGACACCCCATTCTCTGACAGGTGGTGTGATGTTGATAAAACAGAAATTCTTTGGCAAACCCTTTCAGGTTTCAATAATTCCCTGATGAAATTTGGATGTGGTCAAACTGGCACACACTGCTCCACCCTCCATGCTCTTGCCACCCCCCCCCCCCCCCCCCCCCAACAGAACGTTCTTTTCTCTCTTTCTTCCTTTCTTTCTGTTTTTTTTGGGGGGGGGGGGGGTGGTTTGGATTCGGCTAACCCCAGTCACAGCTCAGAAACCTGCTTTTGTTTAGTAAATTGTCGGTGAACGTTTAGTAGGACGCTGTAATTGCTTGTGTAATTGCTCTCCGGGGGAAGACATAGCGGCCAAAAACAGAGACTCCACTTGTCTTCAAAAACATTACAACACGGTCACACTTTTGCCAATTCTGTCAGCACCCATCTCTCTCTCGCTCTCTCTCACTCTCCCTCTCCCTCTCTCTCACTCTCTCTCTCTCTCTCTCTCTCTCCCTTCCCCCGTTCTGAGAGACTGCGGGCCCTGTTCCAGGAGGCCCTGTTGGCGGGGGACGGGAGAGAGAGGCCGAAATGTACCGGGGGGGTAGAGAATAGAGATGCATGCCCAGTCAGAGCCCCACCGCACCAGTCTGACCACTCAGATGGACAAAGAGACAGAGAGCCAGCAGCAGAACAGGACTGGGAAAACGTGCAAAAAAGGGGGGGGGGGTGGGGGGGAAGCAAAGAAAAGACAGACAGAGAAAAGCAGACGCTATGAATGCAAAGCTATGGCTGTTTGTGTATATTTCATGAAATAATAGGTGACATGTACAGGACTATGAATGTGTGCGTGTGTGTGTGTGTGTGTGTGTGTGTCTCTCTCTCTCTCTCTTTTGGGAAATACATATAATAGGTAAAGAGGTGTGTATGCCTGTGAAATGTGAGAGCAAGACTAAGTAGGACAGACAGATCTTACAGAGCAGATCTTTCAGCTAAACACAATCAAAACCAAAGGAACATTCGCACACATTAAGAATTACACACACAGTAAGGTCCATTCCTGTGACCCTGTCTTTTTTATCTCTCTCTCTCTCTCTCTCTCTCTCTCTCTCTGTGTCACACACACACACACACACACACACACACTTCTTCAGCCCCGCCACATCCATGCCTTCTCTCACCACCTCGCTTTTTGCAGACTTTTGCAGCTATTTCCCCAGATTATCTCTCCATCCTTTTTTGGGAGTCGCTGACTTTCATGTGTGTGTCTGTGTGTGTCTGTGTGTGTGTGTGTGTGTGTCGCGGGCTACAGCAGCTGGAGGAGAGTCTGGTGCGAGTCACGGGGGACAGGATGCAGTAAGAGCTGGAGTTTAAGGTCAGGACACTTAATGAGGTCATCATTAATAAATGAAAAGCACTAAAAACGGGCCCTTCTCCAGTCCAGCATCTGTGCTTAGCTAAACGAGAGAAAGAGAGAGAGAAAGTGGAGAGCGAGACTCCTCTTTTCCCATGCCAGCACATCGCCTGACTTCTGTTTTTATTTAAACACAGCGTCTCTCTCCCCTTCCTATAACCCCAGCATACTTCATCAGCCTAACTTTCTTTTTCCCTCTCTGCTTCCTTTGTTCACTTTCAAGTTTTCAAGTCAGATTCAGGATTGCTTTCTGCTTTTTGTTTATCTCTATCTCTTATCTGTCTGACGGCGTTTATACTTATTTCTAAACGTTCTTTTTTTATATTCGATATTAGTTTGATCTGTAACAAAAAAACGCCCCTAATCTCTCATTTCTCTCTCTCTCCCTCTCTCTCTCTCTCCCTCTCTCTCACACTCACACTCACACACACACACGCATGCACGCGGACACACGCGTACACGTGCGCACAAACGCACACACACACACTCAGAAGTCGTAGGATCGTTACAGGCAATTGTCGGTTTTGACTGACTCCTTCCTACACTCAGATCACCTGTTAACTGTGTAGAGTTTGGTCAGAAAGACTGGCCTCAGTGAGGTGGCAGTGTAGAATGCTCATGGAGCACCGGCATACGCCTGTCTACTCACTGAGCTCAAAACAGACATCACTTCATTTCCCGACAAAAGATTATCCTCATCTTGATGGTTATTAATTAGGCTCTGTTTAGCGTTCAAGTTTTAGTCATGTAAATTATTAAAGTTGTGGTTCAAATAATGTGTGTAATAGTGTGCAATGTGTCGAACGGGTAGAATCTTATTTTATTTAAATTATTTTCATTTTATTTATTTTCCATGCGAATGGTGCAATTGAAAAATAAACTGCAGGTTTTCGAACTGTCCACTGGGTGTCAGTAGAGCCAAAGTTTTGCCCCCCGGATTTGTCACAGAAGATCAATTGAATCCTACCTTTTTTTTTCTCCCTTACTCGGTAAAAATGTTGTGACGGTAAGGAGACAAGATGACATCTGTTGGTCTTTTAGAAAAATCACCGATATTTGAGACTTTTTGAGATTTTTAGCATTCTGCAGTAATCAGCTACTTCAAAAGTTAATGATTCTTTACGTAAAACACAAATATCAATAGTATGTCTGTTAATGGTGTTTTCGGTCTCTTCAATCACATAACTAGTACGGTTTATTATAGAGCACACTGGGGGCGCTGGTACTCTTTAATCCTTTCTCAAAGCCGTTCAAAATTCAAAGCGTTTGTCGTGCGTGATGGTATAACTGTGTCAAAAAACAGGGAGAGAAAGAGTAGGAGCGAGGTTGGGGGGGGGCTGATTTGCGTGTTTGGAGGGGAGATACTAAAGATCCTGCCCGGACACTGTAGCGTGTTTCGTTGTGAGCATGGAGTTTCAGAGAGGAGGTGGGAGAAACGGGTGATATGTAGATTCGGGGAGGGCTGTAAGGAGTAGATACCGCCCTCCTTCTCTTCAACCTCGAAAAAAAAAAAAAAACCTAAAGAAAAAATCCGCTCAGTTGGTGCGCCTGCCAGGCGGAAGATGGGATTTTTTATTCGAACACACACCTCCCCTTTCCCCTCCCTCTCTCTCTCCCTCTCAAACAAGTCAGTCTGTCAATGAGCGGCGAACGTTTGGGCAAGTCAGACCAGGGGGACTCAGAAAGACACTGAGCCAGGGGAACAGAACGAGAATCGAAATCGGCAAACAACCAAGAATCTTAATGACTTGCCACAACCAAGAGGATTTCCAGTATTCAATCCAGAGATTTGTGTAAGGGGTTTTTAGTGCCAAATTTGGCTTTTTTTTTAATTTTCTGATTTTCATTTTTTTTTTGGTTTGTTTTGCAACGTCTCGATAACTTCAGTAGATGTACTTACTACTCCTTTCGTTTCATTTGATTTTTTGTTCTCATTTAATTATTTCCTTTTTGTGATTTGGACCCACTGCATTCGTTTCCCTTCATCGAAATCTAATGTTCAAGGTACCCTGTCGAGTTTGAGTCACTGGATGTGCGGATTTACAAACTGAACCCTTCTTGGAAACGAGAAGCAAAAATCGGGCTAGTGTACTGAGCACGAGCGAAAGGGGACAGAGCCGTGCCATGAAATATCTCGGCAGCATCAACATGTCCTTATGAGGATGGAACAGCGCGAGGCTGACAATCTTCTTCCATTTTAAACAGTCCTCTGTTTACCCCCTGTTTTGATCACTACATCCTTTTTCATTCATCTTCATACGAAAACAAACGGCTTAGAAAGAGAAAGAGGGAGAGAAAGGGGGAATGGAAGAGAGACAGAACCTACTAATTGAATAGAAGACTGCACAGAGAGGAGGGGAAGACTTTCTGCCAAATAAACTCCTGAAAATATTACTGCCATTGGAACAGGATTTTTAAAAAAAATCAACTTGCGGGAATTCCTATTGTTCAGTGAGAGTTTTCCATGAGCTAGTAAATATTCGTGAAGGAAAATACTACTTAAGAAAAAGGAGAGTCATGCTGGGAAGAGTTTATTCTTCAAAAAAAATTGTGTTAGCACAAAACGGATTCGTAAACTTTTCATACTAAACAATTGGTTTCAATTTAGATTGTCCTTTGTTTTTCAAACTAATATCCATGCCGGTGCCTAAGACAAGCTATACCCTCACGCACTGACGGATTCACTCACTGCCTACTGGGCTATAGCTTTGACTACTTTGTTTGGAAGGTCTACCAAGCGAACCTTTGGGGAAAATATCCAGTTTCTTTGATGGGGGCACAGAGACGAGATTTTGGGGTTGAAATGGCGAGTCGGAGCTGTAGAAATGGATTGGGAATTCTGCTGATGTGCTTAGTGGATTTACTTGGAATTGCGGCGACCAACATGGAGCCTATCTATTGGAATTCCCTGAACAAAAGGTAAGACCCGAAACTAAACGTGTTTGACTCGGTATTTATTTCGTTCATTTTGACTTGCCTGATTTGAAGCGGTTTAACTGCAATCTTTCTGCAGAAAAAAAAAAAAACATTACGCACCAAAAACAACCCGTGGTGCTGAAGGTTTTCTTTTCTTTTCTTTTTTTCGGAAGAAGAGAGATGTGTCCTTTTACACAGACAAACCCCTCTGCTGAAAATCAAAGAGTCTGTCTAAGTTATGAGCATCAATGTTGCTAGACTAATAAATGCCACATTTCATTGACTGTGTGTGTTGAGGAATTTTACGACAGCGACAGCCCAGGCAGCAGAGCCAGTAATGTTTATTGGTGTGCTGCAGCTTTACAGCCTAATTTAGATACTGTCGACTCGAATTAGAATGTGGACTAAGGCGCTTCCAAATCATGTTCGTTTTGAAATGTACTTAAAAACCAATTGGTTGAAAACCTTAACATAAGATGGAAAAAAATACATTTATCAATGATATTTCAAATAAAAGCACAAACTTATCCGGCCTCGATAGTTAAGCAAGTTCTGAGGGTTAGGCTACGGATCAAAGTCTAATTTGTCGATTCTCACGCGGTGAAGATCCATCTCAGTGGTCGAAGTCAGGAAAAGTATATTCACTTATTTGCAAAAGTCATGTGAAGTAATAGGTAAGTGGGACTAGGACCTCGGACGGCCCATCAGACTATTTGTCGCTGCAAATTTATTGCTCGCGACTAACAGGTATCCCTGAGGCAAGATGAGGAGAGAGTGGAGAGGTTTGAATTATAAATTGCTATATTTGGCAGTTTATTATGTCGTTATTTGGGCCTAATTGGGTAAATATGAATTTGCAGAGGTAGAGCAGGCCTAATTCTAATTTTTAATCATTTAATGAACAATTACAGAGCAATGTATTATAATTTACTGACGAATTTATAGACGAACTCCAGACGAGTGTGTCTCTCTTAAACCCTTTGTCATATTCGGTTGTTTAAGTGGACACCCGGCGTCAAGGGAACAGTTCTGCCTGGTCTAAATCGGTATGTAGGTTATGTGAGGGCTATTAGTGATGCCACGGGCTCTTGAAAGACGAATAGGTTTTTAATGTGACCATGTGGCGCTGTAAGGTCTCTGCGCTTCGACAGATGCTACAGGGGGGTTGTAATTCTGTGTGGGTCTGTCATTGCCGGTCCTGGCAGGCGTCCCCTAATGAGCGTTTTTTCTTTTTTTCTTTTTTTTTTGCCAACCGAGTGAGGTTTAAGAGATGGTATTTTTTTTCTGGGTTGCAGCATTCGCTGTTATGTCAGTGTAATATTATCATTAAAGCGCGTTTGCGTCTGCTTGGCCCGACCTTTAAGTGTGTGGTGATTAGAAGCGGTTGGAAACGGCGTTAGTTTTCACACTCACATTCACATTTTCCTCACTCCACATGTTTCAAATTTGGTTGATTTCACACCGTGGAATTACACATGCTTACACAAACACACTCATACACGCACAAACACACGTTTAATTCTCCAAAAAAAAAAAAACCCAACTCTCCTCACCCCTCCCGTTACGCTCATTACCACAAAATTTTAACATGTCACAACTCTCCAGCTTGCTCAGTCTGAAGAATAGATACTTATGTCTCAATCTGTCCGTTCTACCGCTTCCATCTCCACACCCACACACATATATAGGAGACATCTGCACTGTCTTGACCTATATGTCATGGCTCTAAGCTTCAACCGTCTGCACCATCTGAGATGAAAGTAACCATGTGGAGGTAACGTTTTTTTGGGTTATGTCGCAGATTTAATGGAGGGCAGTCAACCCATCAAACTCCTTTCTCCGCGCCCTTCTTCTTCACCCTTCTCTGCTTTGAACTGAAAGGCTTCCACCTGTAGAACCTCTCTCATATGCTCTCTCTCTCTCTCTCTCTCTCTCTCTCTCTCTCTCTCTCTCTGTCGCTCTCTCTCTCCCCACTCTCTGTGTCCCTCTCCATCCTCTTCCTCCCTCTCTCCCTCTCCTCTCCTCTCTCTCGCTCTCTCTCATGATGGTGCTATGTCACTCGCCCCCCGTGCCTCGGATGAGGCAAATTAAAAACACGTGTTTCATTCAGCACCTAATGATGCAGGAGTCCCCAGCAGGGAGCATGTGGAGAGGGGGATGAGAAGAGGATGAGAGGAGTGGATGGACGGTGGGAAGGAGAGAGAGGGAGAGGGAGAGAGAGAGAGAGAGAGGGGGGGAAAGCGGCAGGGAGCTTCCTTAAATGTACAGAAATCGATATCTTTTAAACCATGAATGTCACTGTGTGTTAAGGAGAAGAAAATGCAAGTGCACCTCAAGAAACACCTTTGAGACATCTACTGAGGAGAAAAAAAAATCCATATGTGGTTCTCTCTTTTTTTTTTTTTTTTGTCCAGACACTGTAATTTAATCAAATAACCGAGTTTATATTCAAGTCTGTGTGTGGATAGAATTCTTGAGAGGACTTTTGGAGTCCAACCAAAGCAGACATCAAGTTAAGAGCTTTGTTTTTGATATAATGATACTCATGTCTGGTTAGTATTCTTATCCTTTTTGAACCCTAAAAAAAAAAAAAAAATAGAATAAAAAAAAAAAAACTACAGAGGAAGAATTACTTGAATAAGTCTGACCTTCCACTGCACTTTAGAGAACAGTGGCTTTTAATTTAATGTCTTGATATTTCTTTTGCGAGCGATGAAATTATTTGTACCTGATCTAAAGTCAACGCACTCATTCACCCATTTCTTTGTAAGCAGAGCTGGGACTCATCGCTCCCTGTTGTGTAGTAGACTCAGGAACACTCAGACGTGGTCGTCTGTTAACTTTTTTTCGTGTAAGAGCAAGAGCAATTTTCAAATGTCTCCATCGCACTTACGCAAACAAAATTTGAAATGTATCAGAGATAATGTTTACATGGCGGATGTGTTCATTCGTACCGTGATTATAGAAGGTAAGTAAAATCCTTCAAGTTTTTTTAAAGGCACTTCAACTTAATTGGTTATTCAACGGAACTGTATCAGTAAATAGAGAGTTTTTTTTTTTTGAACGCACATGCTGTCAAATAAAAGAGAAAAAGACAAGACAAAGACAAGAGACTTTGAAATGAACGAAACAGCGATGCTATTTTGACGAGTGGTGTCTGAGAGTAGGTTTGACTGCGGATTGAGCAAACCTCATGTTTTTTTGTCACAGATCTGGAATCAGTTTAAAAGTTCAGTTTATAATGGCTAAGAATGCGAAGGGCTTTGAAAAAAAACTGATCCCAGTCTGGAGTTTAGAGCTGAAAAGAACCAGATCCCCTTATTATGCTGTCCTCCTTTGCCCTTTAAAAGTGGTAAACTAGTTATCAGCCATAAATTACTGTAAACACTGAGAAAAGTCTCTGGGACTGCCAGCACCGGAATCCAGTCTCTGAAAGAGTCTGTCTGTGTGTGTGTGTGTGTGTGTGTGTGTGAGTGTGTGTGTGTGTGTGTGAGTATGTGTGTGTGAGTATGCGTGTGTGAGTATGTGTGTGTGTGTATGTGTGTGTGAGTGTGTGTGCGTGTGCGCGCGCGCATGCGCGTGTGTGCGTGCACGTGTACGCGCAAAGTTGTGTGTCTGTTTGTGTCTGGAAAAGCAAAGAAACGCCAGTGTGTTCCCTTAAGCGACAGTGTGTTATTGTAAATGCCGTCGAGGGGGAGGGAAGCTTCTCCAACTGCTTGCGGTGACTTGTACTACAACTATTCCCTCTCAAATACACATTAAAAATTTATCCCCCCCGGATTCTCAATAATTAATTAATCGTCAGCTAATTGGCTCCGGATAAAAGGGTGGTTAACTAGGCTAAGCGTTCCGAGTAGAGGAGAAATTTTGAGGATAAGAGAGGGGAAAAAAAAAAGACTCCAAAATGTTGAATTTGTTCTTTGGGGGTGAGTTGGGGTGAGAGACAGGGTTAAAGAGGTAGGCGTAGTGTTAGTGGGTTAAATTCATATTCATGATTACAGCATAAGCTTTGATTATATAACAGTTCGATCAAGTTTAAAAAAACAACAACAACAACAACAAAAAAAAAACGCAATTTGTCAGCAAAAATGATCATCACTTTAGATGTTGGTTTGTGAGTTGATGTTAAGCAAAGCATTGCCTAAAAGAATTTCCAATAAAACTGTATTAGATTAAGAAATATCAATTTTGGCAAGAGGACCCAGACCTCAGGATCTTTGGGAAAGGAAAAATTGCATTGGAGGGTATGTGTGTGTGAGTGCTTGTGTGTGTGAGTGCTTGTGTGTGTGTGTGTGTGTGTGTGTGTGTGTGTGTGCGCGCGCATGCGTCCGTGCGTGTGTGTGTGTGAGTGTGACTGTGCATGCGTGTGTAATAGTGATGTATCAGCTTTCCTTTTGTCAGGCGTCTGCTGCTCAGAGGCCCAGCTCCGTCGGAGCAGCAGCGGCAGCGTGGCTGGCCCTGTAGGGCCCGGGGTCTGCCTGGCAGGCTGGTTGGCTGCTTGGCTGGTGGACTGACTGGCTGGTTGGATTTTATGGGCTGACTGCTACAGGAGCTGTGAAAGTGGCTCATAGCTGATGTGGCAGAAAGCTGCAAGACTGCCTACTGTGGTCCAGAGAGAGAGAGAGAGGGAGGGAAAGAGAGAGGGAGGGAAAGAGAGAGAAAGAGGGAAAGAGAGAGGGAGAGGGAAAGAGAGAGGAAGAGGGAAAGAGAGAGGGAGAGGGAAAGAGAGAGAAGGGGGGGGGGGGTCTCAGCAAAAGGAACGGAGGGGGAAAAATCTGCCAATCTTTGCTTTGTTTGAAGGACAGGTTTATGAAATTGTTTGTAGGCTGTGTGGGTGTATGTGTGTCAGTGAACTTGAACTCATTCAGATGCATGTTTTCTGATGTGTGTGTGTGTGTGTGTCTGCACACACGTGGGGAAGTTCTGACAGAACCCCAGGGCACGGCCCCTTGTTGCTTCACTGTGTGGTATTAGTGTGTGTGGTCTCTCTGAATGTCTCTCATCACCCGTGTGTGTGTTTGTGTGTGTGCGTGCGTGTGTCTGTGTGTGTGTGGAGGAGTGTGTGTGTGTGGGTGGAGGAATGGTCAGACGCCTTCTGACCGTCAATTCTTTAATAGATAAACCTCCTTATCCGTCCGTAACAGCCGAACCAGATGGACAAAGGTCCTAATCAATCAATCAAATTTCCCCCGCTCTCTCTCTCTCTCTTCTCTGTCTGACTTTGCTCCTGGTCCTTTACTGGGAACACAACTACTATTACACACTCCATCCCAACTGCAGACACAGCTGTGTGTGTGTGTGTGTGTGTGTGTGTGTGTGTACAAGACAAAGTAGCAGAACTTGGCGTCTCTCACAGAGTCCGTGAGAATGTGTATAGTGTCTGCTGTGGGTGACTTATCCAGGCTTTGAGGGATATGGGGGTCACATGGTCACCAGCAGGAGGAGGGATTGGCTGTGTACTAGCTCATTAGGTTACTTCACACAGACCCCATTTTAATCTGGACAACCCACCCCCACCCCCCCTCAGCATGCACTGCGTCCCTTCCTGGGTCAGCCGCCCCCCCACACCATTCAATAAGAGGGCAGAGGGGGGAGAAAAAGAGAAAAGGCAGGACAGGACAAAAGGTTGCTAGGCCATGCAACACATGGTGACGGCTGATCTCAGATCAGAGGAGGCCGGGGTGGGGGGGGGGGGGGTCGATAGAGTCCCCTTCTAATTTGTATGCTTTAGCTTCTCTCTCTCTCTCTCTCTCTCTCTCTCTCTCTCTCTCTCACACACACACACACACACACACACGCACACACACGCACACACACACACACACACACACACACTAGCCTTTCTCTTTCTGCCTCACTCTCCTTCTGTTTCCTCTCTTTTTTTCCCTCTGTCTATACCTCTTTTTCCCTGCCCTCCCTCTCTGCTCTGTCCTTTCTATTTCTCCTTCTCACCCTTTCTCTCTCTCTCTCTCTCTCTCTCTCTCTCCTGTCTTGGCTGGAAGTGGCTGACTTGTGTTGTCAGACTGTGTTGATTGTAGTGCTGTGTGAAGACAGACTGGTGGGACACGCCGTGGGAGGTGGGGGGTGGAGGTGGGGGGGGGAGTTTACTCGGTGTTGGTAGGCTTTATTACGACAGATTAGCAAAGCTGATCCACACTCATGATTACCGAACTGTGTCTGTCACTTACTCTGTTACCTGTCTGCTTTACATGAGATCCAGACAGGCACAGTCACTGATCTGAGATCTGTCCTGATGTCTAGCTGTGAAACGGATCTTTTTGTTTTCAGCTCCTTTTTTTTTTTTTCTTTTCTTTTTTTTAGTTTCACAAAGTCTGGGCCTTTACTTATATTACACATATAATCAACTGTCAGTTTCAAAGAGATATTGAAAAATTGTTCATGTGCATGGTAACTGAACGATAATTATGTATTTATCATCGGAGGGACCAAGATCGTATGGTTGAACTGATTCTGGATCAGCAGTCAGAAGCAGACAATGGTGGGCGGGTCTTATGCTAATGAGCATGGTGTAGTAAGGCTATCTTCTGATGCTAATAGAGTGTGGAGCCAGACCCTATTTGCCTATATTCTCTCATGTGTAGAGAACCGGTACGAAAGAAAAACACAGACCGGATCTGAGAGAAAAACCAACGGTCCCGAGTATTCAGACCACCCCCCCGACTTCCTGCGTCCACACCGCCGACATCTGGCGGGGCATGTTAACTTGTTAACTATTGCCCGTGTTTAACAAAATTAAGCTCAAACTAATGGGATTTAAAGTTCTTCTCCAAATATGTAGGCTCAGTGTGTCCCAGTGTGTGTGTGTGTGTGTTTGTGGGTTTGTGTGTGTGCGTGTGTGTGTGTGCATGTGTGTGTGTGTGTGTGTTTGTGTGTGTGTGTGTGTGTGTGTGTATGTATGTGAGAAACTTCCTTGAACAGCTACACTTTGTCTTTGTAATGAGCATGTCTGACTGTTTGGGTTTTTCGTAAATAGGCTCCAGCGTGGATTTCCTCAACTGTCACTGAGAGAAAGAAACACTCTGTGTGTGTGTGTGTGTGTGTGTGTGTGTGTGTGTATGTGTGTGTGCCTGTGTGCATGTGTGGGTGTGTATGTGTGTTAGAGACAGAGAAAAGGGGATGGAGAGAGTGAGAAAGAGAGAAAGACAGTGAGAGGAATGGAGGGTAGTTTGTATATGTCAGTTAGGAAGAGGCCACTGTTTGACATGACCTACTTTGCAACCATGAGGAATGGTCAATGGATCATGACCCTCGACGCTTCCCGACTACCAATAAGAGTCACTCACTCACCCCTTACCCTGAGAGAAACAGACAGGGGAAAAACTCACTATCGCTAACAAAAAACCCAGCTCGGACCTGGTCCAGAGGGGCCGGTATTTGCCCTGGTTTTCCATCACTCAGAGAGAGAGAGAGAGAGAGAGTCAGCCACCTGAAGATCATTACTCTAATGTTAGTTTCTGGTCTCTTTTTGTCTGTGGCCTGTATGTTTCAGGGAGACTTCAAATGAATGTTGGGAGAGTTTTGCTTCAGGCCAGAAAGGAGTAGTATAGGTCCTGCTCTTTATTAAACTTGAAGACTAGCAGCTTTGGTTTGGCCCGTGGCTTTCGTCTTGTTTTAATATTCTGTAATGTTTCATCCTCGATT
>NC_044501.1:35895489-35900489 GCF_902362185.1 Chanos chanos | reverse complement strand
GAAGAGAAGAAAGGATAGATTTGGAGGGAATAGAAATTGGTGAAATTGAAAGTTTCAGTCGTGTGTGTGGGTGTGTGGGTGTGTGAATGTGCATGTGCGCATATGTGTGAGTATGAATGTATTTGTGTGTGTGTGTGTGTGTGTGTGTGTGAGTGTGTGTGTGTGTGTGTGTGCCTTCACGTCCAACCCGTATCATAAGTTTGCTTTCTTTTTGCATTACACATGAGGACATGTTTGATTGCTTGTTATGTGCACATGTGGTCACTGCAGGCTGTGGAAATGTGTATTGTGGAGTGTTGCAAGTTATTAGTTGAAAGAAAGAGAGAGAGAGAGTGTGTGTGTGTGTGTGTGTGTGTGTGCGTGTGTGTGCATGGATGTGTAAGTGGATGTGTATGTAAGAGACACTGGCCTGGGGGAAATGACTTTTAATTAACCTACCTTAGCATGTGTTAATTTATTCAATATGGGTTAAATGAGCTGGAACAGAGTGATACAGGAAAGAGAGAGAGAGAGAGAGAGAGAGAGTACAGAATAAAGGAATATAAGCGTTTGTGACAGAAATGGTCAGGTATTTTTTTTAAATTGTCAAAATAGTAGGCATATTGTCAAAAATGTATAGAGAACATTTGGCACATTTCTGCCAAAGGACTGAAAATGGATTTGAAAAAAAAAAATCATATTAATCCTATGCTTGACGAAGCACAAAACCACTGTTCCTGCAGCAAGATTTAAATACATATACATTTATATATATTAGACTATTAGTCATTTATATATATATATATATATTAGCCCATGTCATAGTCTCAGAGACACTGAGGGAAAAAGACACCATCCAACTACAGATGCAGATAATCCAGCACCCCTCCCCACGCCCCTTTACCGCAACTTACGCCTCTGTTAAGTTCCCAACTACAGCCTCAACCCAAAATACACCCCCCCCAACCCACCCACCCACCCACAGTCATTAGTGAGTGCTATTATCACTGTTTTGTGGTTTTCCTGGGTTTTTTTTAAGTCTTGCTGTACTGTTGGTTTAAATGTGGTTTAAGAGATAAGTTGAGTTGGTTTAAGAGATAAGTTAAGGTAGTTTAAGAGATAAATTAAGTGGGTTTAAGAGATAAGTTGAGCTGGGTTAAGAGTTAAATTGGTTTCAGAATTAGGTTGGTTTAAGGGTTGAGTTCGTTTAAGAGATAAGTTAAGTTGGTTTAAGAGATAAGTTAAGTTGGTTTAAGAAATAGGTTAAGTTGGTTTAAGAGATAAGTTAAGTTGGTTTAAGAGATAGGCACTGTGAGGAGAGACTGAAATGTAAATCGGTTTAATTTGTCTTCAGGTTATTGTAATAGTCAATATCATTAAAATGACTCTGAGGTCTTATGGTCACATACCTATTGTGGGATATCAGCCATATCATACTGAAACACACACACACACACAAACACACATTCTTTACTCCCATCAACTTTTTAATAATAACCACACCTCTTTCTCTCTCTCTCAAACCATCCCAGGTTTTCCTGTCATTTTGATGCCCATAGTCACTCCCTAGAGACAACTCTCTCTCTCCTTCCTCTCTCTCTCTCTCTCTCTCTCTCTCTCTCTCTCTCTCTCTCTCTCTGTTGGCCTATGTGGTCGAGTAGACTGTTCAGCGTTACAGTAATGTGACAGAGGTCTCTTTAAATCAGCTCACTGCCTCACAGAAATGCTTTGGACCATAACTTTCTGATGAAAACACACACATAAACACACACACACACACACACACACGGAGCATCTGTAAGAGCGGTTGTCACGGCTTTGATTACCTGATGGGAGCAGAGCTGCTCTGGGTTTCTGCGGAGTTGCCGTGGCAGCGGGCAGAGACAGATGGCGAGCCGTCAGTCAGGCTCGTTGCGAGCGACGGAGAGGACGGGGAGAAGAGAGGGATGAGAGAGAGAGAGAGAGAGAGAGAGAGAGAGAGTGATAGGTGGATGAGTATGTGGCAGGGCAGTTGGGAGTCTCTGAGGAGTTGGGACTGTCAGGAGAGGAACAGGTCACCGTCTCTGACAAGCCATAAACAAAACAACACAAATACCAGCACAAATATGAATCATACACCAACTTAACGTGTGTGTGTGTGTGTGTGTGTGTGTGTGTGTGTGCATGTGTGCGTGTGTGTGTGTGTCTCTCTCTCTCTAAATGTCTGCTGGGCTGTGTTTCAGTAATGTTGGTTTTGGGTGTGTATTTGTGTCTGTGTGTGTACTCGTGTCTGAACATCCACAGTGTCGCATTTCAATGATGTGTAGTGTGTTGGAGTGTGTAGTGTGTTTCAACATGTCTGCAGTGTGTTTTATTTGTGATAGAGAGAGAGAGAAAGAGTGTGCGCGCGTGTGTGTGTGTGCGTGTGCGTGCATGTGTGTTTGCGTTTTTGTGTGTGTGTGTGTGTGTGTGCGTGTGTGTGTGTGTATTAGTGTGAATGTGTGTGTGTGTGTGTGTGTGTGAATGTGTGTCATGTCTAAATAATTCAGGGAGGTGTCACTGATTTATTTATTCAGGTTAAGTTGCCATAAACGACAGAGAAAAGTCTATGGAGCGCTTACACATTCATCTTTCTGCCCTCTCCCATTCTGCGTGCGTGTGGCTGGGTGTGTGTTTAGATGTAAATGCAGTGTATGTTATGATTACCATTAATCTTGATTATTTTTTTTGGGTGTGTTCCTTACTTACTCTCCTGTGAACTGAGAGACAGTAAGAAGGACAGGAAGCAGAGAGAGAGAAAGAAAAAGAGAGAGAGAGAGAGAAAGAGAGAGAGAGAGAGAGAGAGAGAGAGAGAGAGAGAGAGAGAGAGAGAGAAGGCAGGTTGAAGCCAACGAGGAATGAGGGAGCGAGAGAGGGATCTATAGCTGCTGAGTGTTTGAGGAACTTTGTACCATCCGATTTTAATTTTCCACTACTCGCTCAGACAAAAGCAACCCAAGCCTCTCGGGAGAAACAGAGGAGTAAATAACGAGAGGGAGGGAGAAGAAAAGAGAAAGACAGCAGGGGCCAGGAGGGAGGAGCACCGCGTTATGGGAGAGTCTCGATAACCAAATGATTGCGGGGAAAAGAATCGTTTCAGTCGCCCGGCGGATCAGGCGCTGTTCCGGACGGCGTCTTTGCCTCGGCTGTTTTTACGGTCATGCATCTGGCTTACTTTACTGGATCAGTCGACTTTCGCTGGGCGAGCGGAGTTCCACTTTTTATTCATATTGAGCCCGCCGGCCAATCAGAGAGCTTTGATTGTAGTGATTACGACTTAGAGTGATGATAGTAATCAGAATGACAAACATTTAACAGAAAAATAAATAAAACACAAGAAAACAAATTCTCTTCTCTTTGTTTCTCTATCTCTCTGCATCCCTCTTTCCATATCTCCATCTCTCTCTCTCTCTCTCTCTCTCTCCAACCACCAACGCTATACTAGGATGAACTAATATCACACACACACACACACACACACACACATCCCTTGTGGCTTGCTCCGTACACACAGCATACGCTGACTTGGACACATTGACAGTCCTTAGAGAATACACTAACACTCAGAGACAGCCTGAGAGGAGAGAGGAGTGAGAAAAAAGGGGACGGAGGGACAGAATGAGGGATGAAGGCAGAGAGAGAAAGAGCCGAAAAATGAAGAGAGAGAATTTCGGACATGAACGATGACAGTGAGTTTTGGCCGAGGGGCATAAACAGGTTTTAGGGACGGACTTCTGGTATGGCCAGCATCTATCCTCAGAGAGTGGGGAAAAGCATATATATCCCTTACTCTGCCTACAGAGAGAGAGAGAGAGAGAGAGAGTTGTGTGATGAGTGTGAATAAGAGAATGTGACAGGTTGCCTTCTAGATTTAGGTCAACAATCAGAACAGCGCCGCTGTCTGAGGGAGTGTGTGTGTGTGTGTGTGTGTGTGTGTGTATGTGTGTGTGTGTGGGTGTGTGTATGGTAGAGGCTTGTGTGCTGTGTGCGTTCAGTGGTTTTGTTGCTCTTCGTGTAACTGTGTGTGTGTGTGTGCATATGTGTGTGTGTGTGTGTGTGTGTGTGCGCTCTACTCTACCTAAAGGTCAGACAAAAAGAGTCTCACACTAATTGGATTGGGTGTGGTTAACATTGTGTGAGTTGTTTAACCTCAGTGTTCTGTCACTCACTGACTCCATCTCTCTCTCTCTCTCTCTCTCTCTCTCTCTCTCTCTCTCTCTCTCTCTCTCTTTCTCCCTCTGCATCTCTCTTTCTCTGCACCTCTCTCTCTTTTCCACTCTCACACACACATTCACTCACAAACTCACTCACACACACACACACACACACACCTCTCTGTCTCAGCCTCACCCTCTTGCTGTAGTCGCAGACAAAGCCAGCATTGTAGCACAGTCTGCCAGGGAACCACTTGTAGAGGGCTGTGTTTCCCAGGAACAGGGGGGGCAGCTTATCCAGCGCGTACCACGCCATTGACCCCTGACATTACTTCAGTGGTGCGAATGCAGGAACACGCAAACACGGCCGTAATTTAACCGAGTTCACACAAACATGACCTATTAATGACCATAATGAACAGTCTAAGCACAGACACAGCATAAAGGAGAATAAAACACACACACACACATAAACACACACACACACACACACACACTCACATATGTCAGTACGCCCAGCTGCCAGCACAATGCTTTGAATGTGTGTTTTAACACCATGGAAAATCCTCACAGACATTAATTCACATGCACACAAATCACAAACACACACACACACACACACACACTGAGAAACTGTCCTGTTTATCACCATCAGGGGACAAATGCACACACACACAGTAAAAAAAAGCACATACACGCACACGCTATAAATCTCTGTGCCCTTTGCATTTCTTTTACACACACACACACACACACACACACACTCGCTCTCTTTTTTTGGGGGGTAAACAAGATGATATTAAAAGTGGGGGATGTTCCGAAGGATTGGACCTGTCTTGAGTCAACCAG
>NC_044501.1:35885489-35890489 GCF_902362185.1 Chanos chanos | reverse complement strand
ATAATGTACATAAATATTTTGTTTATATTTTTGTGTTTGTGTGTAAGAAAGAAAACGTGTGTGTGTGTGTGCGGTGTGTATGTGATGTGTAATGTGTACGAGTTTCCCTGTTATGTCCAGTGGTTAGCTGATGTTGTTTTAACCCACATTTAAGGACTCAGACAGCGGTCTGGAGAAGTGTTCTTTAGTTCTGTACACTCGTCTGGGAGCAACAAGAGAGAACAAGGGGGGCAAGGTTAAAAAAGAGAGCGAGAGGGACAGAGAGAGGGAGAGAGAGAGAGAGAGAGAGAGAGGGGGACAGAGAGAGGGAGAGAGAGAGAGAGAGACAGAGGAAAAGAGAAAGAGAGATGTCATTGTTGACCCATTTCTGCAGGCTTCCACTTCAGTGATTGATATAAGTGAGGCAAACCCCACACCCACACACGCAATTACACACACACACATACACACACACACACACACACACACACCCCATACACACACACACCACACACACACACACACACACACATACACACACACCCCATACACACACACACCACACACACACACACACATACACACACATACACACACATACACACACACCCCATACACACACACACACACCACACACACACTCCCAGACAAATGCACCCATGCAGACACATGCTCTCACTAATTCCGCACACACTCTCTGTTTGTACACTGCTGAATGCAGAGAGAGATTTTACAAACATGTCTCTCATACAAACACAACACATACACACATGCATAAATTATTCAGTAACCTTTTGAGATTCTACATTTTCATCTTTTGTGCGTTCGAATGCCGATAGAGAGATAATCAGAGATAAACAAGATTTTCCTTGCAGTCTAATGTCTACTTTCAAGTGTTTTTATTTTTCATGTTTCACACCATCAAACATTCAGTGTTTAATTCTGTAGAGGATGTAACATTTGACATAGCAACAGGTTCTTTAGCCTAAAGCTTTTAAACAGCACCCAAGGTGTTGTCTCACACACACATGCACACACACACACACACACACACACATACGCAGATGAAGAGTTTGACCCACTTTTGGGAGTCTGTCCTTCTTCACTGACACTGTAACATTACGAAAGTGTTGTTTCAGTGTTCTGTTTATGTTATTCTCTACACTCTATGCTTTTACCGTATATCCATGTCAGCCAGGGTGATCTTACCATGCACCATGCTCCAGAAAGATATGTCTTTTCTTTCTCTTCCCTTCTTTCTTCCTTTCTTTCTCTTCTCTCTTTCGTTCTTTCTTGTTGATAGGTTTTGTACTATCAAGACTCTTTCCAGTACAGTAGTTACACAGTTAATTGGCTTAGCGAAGCCAGACCTCATGATATGAGATCCAAACTGATTTATCCTTTTTTTGTTTGTTTGTTTGTTTTGTTTATTTTTGGATTCATTTGCAGAAAATCGAATCAAGATTCAATCAGAAGTGGAAAGAAAACGACACATGAGAAATAGTAGAAGCAGGAAAACCAAAACAAACAGGATAAGAGACTTTGAAAAATTAATCTTTCCCTCTCTCTCTGTTGAACTTTGACCCTGTAAGCAGCTTTCGCGTGATGACAGGTCAGAGGGTGGCTGTTTGTTTAGCAGTTTGATGTTTGTTGTTTATTGTGTAGAGACAGACGGAAAAGTCAAGTGCAGTAGATGTATTAGTGTTTGGCCGATTACGAGGTCAGCCCGGATAACCTTTAGAAAACAGCTTTAAGTGAGGACAGCTCTCCAATGCTCCGGAAAACACATGTACAGACTTGAGACACATTAATGCATGGGTATTGCGTGTCTGAATCTGGGCCTCCTGGCAGGAGCTGGTGGCTTGTGTTTGCCCTTAGGGCTATGCCACAGCGGTGAGGGTTAACATGACAGAAAGAGAGAGAGAGAGAGAGAGAGAGAGAGAGAGAGAGAGAGAGAGAGGGGCTTAGAGAAAAAAGAAGAACTGGTTGATGGTAATGTGTTCAGATAGTTGGAAAGTGAATAACTTGCAGCGAATGAAAATGTCACAGAGCACAGAGGGGAGAGCAACCGCACGCAAGCTAAGACACTGAGATCATTCTGCTTCGTTTGTGTGCGTGTGTGGCATGAGCGCTTCTTTATGCCATTACGGCATCACGCCTGTACAGACAATTATACGGCAGCCCCAAAAAACGTCACTACGATCTTCTCAGATGTACCTCATGGGGGCGGACATTATCGGTGTGTGCTGTGATGTGGGCCGGTGGGTCTTGAAATGAACTCCCTAAATCAAATACCGTCACTCACGAACACACAGTCTCACACTCGCTCCCAACCACCGAGCTTCCTGCAAGCATACAGCCACTGAGCGTTAAAAAGCCAGTGTTAGTCTATTATGGAAATACTTCACACTCTAGCTCGTCAGATGATACTACAGTTCAGCCGAAATGACGTTAAATCCGTCGTCTTATGTCTTATTGTCTAACCGAAGCGCCATGCCAAATCGCAAACGTTAGCATGATGCACGTCATAAAGATGACAAACTGCCACAGTCGGTTATTTAAACGCAATAGCATGAAAAACAGCGCTGTCAGAACATGTATTATTTTAGAGTTTTGTTCAAAGTATTCCATTGTGCGTTTACATATTTATTTTTTTTCGCTTAGAATGACACAAGTATCTTTTTTTCTAAGAAAGGGGTATTTGTGGAGTTCAGTTGCTAACGCTGTCATCTAAACTTGTGTAGTTAATGAGCTAAGTTACTCGTTTTATGAAAACCGCACCTTTCCTCATTTTTAAAGACCACGTTTGTCCTGGGAAAACAGCAAACGTCGTAGACTAATGGAAAAACATTAGTAAATCACATATGGTCCGAATTCGACTAATAACAGCGGTGGACTTTGCTACAGACTCTTCCCCCAGCTGCCCCGGTGCCTTTAATTACATATGATGGGTTCGTTAATGGTCTACATCAACTTTATGAATGTGTTGCAAGTGATTTATTAAGCCCTATTTAGTTACAGGAAATATATGTTTGGAGCCAAGATATCTAAATAACTGGTCGCGTCATGCGGTGCTCTTCCATTCTTTCTCAGAAAATTCGATCGCGGTAAAACACGCCAAGGCCAACTGATGGGATGTGGATTACGTAGGTCGACAACTGCGTCTTTGAAGTTACTGAATCTGGATTTCTGTTACATTTGTGTTTAATCAAAGGCACCATTTCTGGCGTTATGTAAGGTTAACAGACCTACCTGTGGATACAAAATTTGTTCATTGCTCATGTTCACATACACATGACTTAGACTCTTGACACAATGATGGCTCTAAGCCTCGCGCCCACTCGCGCCTTACGTTTTGCGTCGCGTAATGTTTTCACACTCATTATTCCAAACACACGGGCTGGAAACAGACAGACACATATACGCACAGGAAGGCACATCTCTTTCTCTCTCTTTTTTCCCCACTGTCTGTTTGCTTTCTAATCTGCGTTTTTAGCCTGCGACGCGTTCGTCATGCATTCTCTAATTTAATCTCTGAGCCATCTGATTTGTCTATTACCCTTGCAGCGTGGTACTCATGGATCCACAACTATACGGGTTTATTGTTTACCTGAGTCAAATCAGGACAAACAAACGGATGTGCATGAAGCAATTACACTAAGTGGGTCACAACCTGGGCCAATCTGCATGGTACTGCCTGGAAGGCCTACACACACACACACACAAGTTGACTTAACATTTGTCTGCTGGCCTTGACATTGTTTTGTATTCTCTAACTGAAAGAGACTGCAATATTATTTCATTACAGATACCGTTTTCTCTCTCTCTCTCTCTCTCTCTCTCTCTCTCTCTTAGGTCTGCATCCACTTTTTCTCCTTTCTTTTTTTTTTCTCTCTGAAAGGCGGAGTGGTGTTCCTCTTGCCACGTCTGTCCTCCAGTTTTCTCTATCCTCCATCAGTGCTGATCATTGTCTCAATTACTCATCTCACCCTCCCTCTCTCCTTCTCTCCCTCTTTCTTTCTCTTCATCTCTCCTCGCATCTCGTCCCAAGTCTTTGTCTGCTCCCTCCCCTGTGTCGGTTTCCTTTTCTCATATCTCATTTGCCCTGGCTCTGTCTCTTCCTTTTTCACTATTCTCTTTAAATGTGGGAAGACTTGTGGCACACCACTGCTTTTTGTAATAACTCTTTCTTTTTTATCTTTGTTTTTCATTTGTTCTTGTTAAAGGTGTAATGGTTCGCCCAATTCACAGTTCAGTTTGTATGTTGTTTTGGGGGGGGGGGGGGGCTGTGGTTCGGTTAGTAAGAAAGTTTCGCCCGGCAGAAAACCAAACCGACCCAGAACCGAAGTTTTTCTTTCTTTGTAAACATATACAAATTTAACACACAAGAAAAAGAATGCAAGCAGTAACAAACATGAGGATGCAAAATTAATCTTTAGTACCTTTTATTTTGAAGTTCTTCTTTTTTGAAAACGAGAGGAAGAAAAGTAAACTTGATTAGCCTATCAGTTTTTTTAAGGCTCTTCTCTATAACAATAACTGAAAGAAATCTAAACTTAATTATCTTTTAACGTTCTTTTTCACAACAGTGACAGCACGATTTTCGTAGATGACGCTAAACCAAAGTCTTTCTATATCGACCATTTAAATGAGAGAGACGGATCCTCAACGTTGTTCCTCAAATTTGCCGTTGCAGTAGAAAGAGAAACACATGGTGACTGGAAACTGACGACTGACTGCTGACTACTGACCTTTTTCACGTCGATGCAGGACGACTTCAATATATGATAAACAAGTTACCGCGTCGAGAAGTCCAGACATTACGTCTGCTTAACTCGTTTATGTGAATTCATACGCTCCTATATAGCTTAAATTATGGTTGAAGTATGGTTTGAATATCGACACCAAGTGTTTTGTTGTCATTAAAATAGCTACTTAGTCAACATTGTCAGTGAACCTGTCACAATCATCTGCTCAGTTAAAGCGTACATGCGCTGTGTGATAAGCACGTTGAATGGGCT